>NW_025802757.1:487-1494 GCF_021613505.1 Equus quagga | reverse complement strand
CCTAGCGCATTGTCTTGAAAGCATTGCCCCAGCATGGATTTCTGATTCATCAGGTGGTGTGTCTGTGATCCGCTGGATCACCATCATTGCAGACTCTGCCTGAAATTGGGCAAAAGTTTAAGCTGTCTTTTGTTCCTCATATCACTGGGCACTTGTCCAGCTTCCATCTTGAATTCTGCGACTGCGTGCTCCATTCTGCCACAAATCCTGCCAAAGGCACAGGCCCTATATCCCTTCCCAGCTCTCACAGAGAACCTCGTCCTTTCTCTAAGGAGACAAGAAAGAACCCAAGCCAACATCCCTCATCTGGGGACTTTAAGGGCCCTCCAAGTTGGCTTCTGTGTGTTGTGGAGGGAAATTCTCTCTACGGAAAGGTCTCCAGTCTAAACTCTCTACCACCAAGTTCTACCACATCCAGTACCTTGCCCAACCCCACAGAGCGAGGGGCTTGCTTTGTTCTGAAGTGCATTCACAGACATTCCTACGTTTGATGACTACAGTTACCGTGAACAGATTATTGGATCCATTTTCCTGCTGAGGAGATTGATACGGATGAAGTAAAAATCAATCTCTCACCCAGTGTTAGTACCGTCAGCTCTCAGGCTGGAGCCTGGGAATGGCCACCCTTAGTCCAAGGCTCTTTTCACTCAAACAAGCTGCCTCCTGTCACGTCCTCTTTTGTGTCCTCTGACAGTAGGTAGGTGTGGCCTCCTGCCCTAAAGGTCACAGTCCATCAGGAAGGAAGCCGACACTTGCACCACTATGACCTCCACCCTGGGCATATCTGCTCTCTGCGCCCACCTAGCCAGTCCTGGTCCTACCACGGTCCCAAGTGCAACACGCAAACTGGGACAGCTTGTCAAAACATTACGAGGGGAGGTGTGGAGGGTCTTGTGAGCCAGGCACCTTGGAGAAGTTCAGTGCAGTGAGGGCCTGTGGCCACCTTACCTGGGCCGAGTATGTGGGCAAGGTGCTTGGCCAGCCTATATCCCTCAGCCAGTTGCTGG
>NW_025802757.1:0-477 GCF_021613505.1 Equus quagga | reverse complement strand
CTACAGTTACGCTGTGATTCTAAGGCAGGATGTAAATAAAACTTCGTTTGTCCTTTCCTGAAAGCTCATCTCTTCACTTTTTAAATGGCAGGCTTTGATTTTCTCTGTGTCAGTCATTTTAGTTACTCCCCCCTCAATGGCTTATTGAAAAGCAATTGTAGGAAACGACCCCAATTCAGGCTCCGAGTTGTCAAGATCCTTCTAAACACTCTGCTGTGCACATGCCCTGGTTGTCACGGTTCTTGTCGTCACTACAGCCCAGTCTCACTGAGCAGGCAATCGAGCTTCCAGTTTTGAGGCTGACTGGGGCAGGGAAGGGCCTGCCTCACACACTGGCTTGAGTTTTCCTGGGGCTAGTGGTCTCCCCCACCTACCTCACTTTGTGGCCTCAATTTGGCCACAGGTCTCATAGCCCAGACTCTCAAGGTCACCTGGACCTGTTGGTTGCCCTGCATCCCTGAGGGTTCACCAGCTGAG
>NW_025802756.1:617-1050 GCF_021613505.1 Equus quagga | reverse complement strand
CATATCTCAGAATATCCTTAGTTTTTAAGGATGAATAACATGCAATTCTATATATATATATATATATGCCCATGCTGCTTCTCCATTCATCCCTGGATGGATCCTTGGGTTGTTCCACGTTTCAGCGATCATGAACAATGATGCCGTGAACATGGGTGTTCAAATATGTCTTTGAGACCAACTTTTCAGCTCTGAGGTGTATATATCCTGTAGTAGAATTGTTGGGTCATTTAGTGATTCTACTTTTAATTGTTTTAATGAAATGCCATGCTGATTTCCACAGCAGCTATACCAGTTTACATTCCAGCCACAGTGTACGTGGGTCCAATATCTCCACATCTTTGCCAGCATGCCTTTCTTCACTGTCTGGTTTTTGGGGGTGCTGTCACATGGATGTGAGGTGCTGTCTCATTGAGATTTTGACTTACATTTC
>NW_025802756.1:0-607 GCF_021613505.1 Equus quagga | reverse complement strand
GCCATTACAATGCTGTTTTGATACTGTAGGTTTGCAGCAAGTTTTACGTCAGTAGAAAGAGAGTCCTCCAACTTAGTACTTCCTTTCAAGACTATTTTAGACATCTGGGCATACTTGAGATTCCATATGAATTTTAGGATAGGTGTCTTTCAGCACAAAATGTCATTGGGATTTTGATAAGGACTGCATTTAATTGGTTCATCTCTTTGGAGGAAGCTGACATCTTAACAACAAGGAGGCTTCCAATCCACGATCACAGGACGCCTCTCATTTCTGGTAGTGCCGGGTGGTTGTTCAGGTGGAGGGGACAGCACTCTTCCAAGTAGTCACGCAGGGTCCCAGAATTCCTCCACACTGTGCCTTCAGCATTTCCTCAGAACTCATCGACATCTGCATCCAGTCAAGGGAGAGAAAAATGCGTGTCAAATGCATGTGGGAAGTTTTCAAGGACTGGGTGTGGATGTAGCACACGTCTGTGCCACCCTCTCCCCTGGCCAGAACTACGCACGGAACCAGCAGACCCTAACAGTCGGCACTGCAGGCAGAATCAGCGGACCCCACCAAATTTGGGACTGTGGACTAACCAAGGGCTAGAGACTCAGTGTCT
>NW_025802755.1:0-10622 GCF_021613505.1 Equus quagga | reverse complement strand
TAAGTAAGAGACCACCAGAGAATAGACTATATTATACACGAGATTCTAAATACAAACTTCAGGGTAGACACTAAAATAAAATACAGAACAGAGTCACAAATCATAAATAAGGAAAAATCTAAGAAACCCAGCATAAGAAATTGCAGAAGTCAATGGGTAAGCTAAAGCACACAGGAAAAGAAACGAAGGAAAACAAGATAATGAGCGACAGATTGACAGCATTAAGTCCACACGCATCAATCATCACTCTCAATGTAAACGGATTGAACTCTCCAATAAAAAGACACAGAGTGGCAAAATGGATTAAAGAACAAGATCCAACAATTTGTTGCCTCCAAGAAACACACCTCAGTCCCAAGGACAAACACAGGCTCAGGGTGAAGGGGTGGAGGACAATAGTTCAAGCTGACAGCAAGGAAAAAAAGGCAGGTCTTGCAATTCTTATATGAGACAAAGTGGATTTCAAAATAAGACAGGTAAAGAGAGACACACAGGGACAATATATAATGATCAAGGGGACACTTCATCAAGAAGAAATAACACTTATAAATATCTATGCACCCAACACAGGAGCACGAATATTCATAAAGCAACTATTAACAGACCTAAAGGAAGACGTCAAAAACAACACAATAATAGTAGGGGACCTCAACACCACACTCACATCACTTGACAGATCATCCAGACAGAAAATCAACAAGGAAATAGTGGAGCTAAACGAAAAACTAAAACGATTGGACTTAATAGACATATATAGATCACCTAAAAGAGCTGAATACACATTCTTCTCAAGTGCACAGGGAACATTCTCAAGGATAGGCCATATGTTGGGAAACAAGGCAAGCCTCTACAAATTTAAAAAAATTGAAATAATAACAAGCATCTTCTCGGATAATAACGCTATAAGGCTAGAAGTTAATTACAAGAAAAAAGCTGAGAAAGGGACAAAGATGTGGAGAATAAACAACACACTACTGAACAAGCAATGGATCATTGAAGAAATTAAAGAAGAAATCAAAAAGTACCTGGAAACAAATGAAAATGATAGCATGCCGTACAAACTCATATGGGATACAGCACAAGCCATATTCAGAGGAAAATTCATCACAATGCAGGCACATCTTAACAAACAAGAAAAATCCCAAAAAAAGCAACCTTAAAGCACACCTAACTGAACTAGAGAAAAAAGAACAAATAAAGCCCAAAGTCAGCAGAAGGAGAGAAATAATAAAAATCAGAGCAGAAATAAATACTATTGAAATGAAAAAGGCAGTAGAAAGGATCAATGAAACAAAGAGCTGGTTCTTTGAGAAGGTAAATAAAATTGACAAACCCCTAGCCAGACTTACAAAGAAAAAAAGGGAGAAAACTCAAATAAACACAATCAGAAATGAAAGAGGAGAAATAACAACAGACTCTGCAGAAATACAACGGATTATAAGAGAATACTACTAAAAACTATATGCCAACAGAATGGATAACCTAGAGGAAATGGATAACTTCTTGGACTCCTACAATCTCCCAAAGCTCACTCAAGAAGAGGCAGACAATTTGAACAGACCAATCACAAGGAAAGAGATTGAAACAGCAATTGAAAACATCCCAAAGAATAAAACCCCAGGACCAGATGGCTTTCCTGGGGAATTCTACCAAACTTTCAGAGAGGATTTAATACCTATCCTTTTCAAGCTATACCAAAAAATTAGGGAAGATGGAAGACTTCCTAACACATTCTATGAGGCCAACATCATGCTGATACCAAAACCTGACAAGGACATCACGAAAAATGAGAACTACTGGCCAATTTCACTGATGAACATAAATGCAAAAATTCTAAACAAAATTTTGGCAAGCAGACTTCAGCAATACATCAAAAGGATCATACATCATGATCAGGTGGGATTCATACCAGGGACACAGGGATGGTTCAACATCTGCAAATCAATCAATGGGATACACCACATCAACAAACTGAGGAATAAAAACCACATGATCATCTCAATAGATGCATAGAAAGCATTTGACAAGATCCAACTGCCGATTATGATAGAAACTCTTAGCAAAATGGGGATACAAGGAAATGACCTCAACATAATAAAGGCCATATGTGGCAAACCCACAGCCAACATCATACTCAATGGGCGAAAACTGAGTGCCATACCCCCGAAAACAGGAATGAGACAAGGACGCCCTCTATCACCACTCTTATATAACATAGTACTGGAGGTCCTGGCCAGAGCAATCAGGCAAGAAAAAGGAATAAAAGGAATCCAAATAGGGAAGGAAGAAGTGAAACTCTCGCTGTTTGCAGACGACATGATCTTATATATAGAAAATCCCAAAGAATCCATTGGAAAACTCTTAGAAGTAATCAACAACTACAGCAAAGTTGCAGAGTATAAAATCAATTTGCATAAATCAGTAGCATTTCTATATTCGAATAACAAACTAACAGAAAAAGAACTCAAGAACACAATACCATTCACAATCATAACAAAAAGAATAAAATACCTCAGGGTAAATTTAACTAAGGACGTGAAGGACCTATATAATGAAAATTACAAGGCCTTTCTGAGAGAATTGGATGACAACATAAGGAGGTGGAAAGACATTCCATGCACATGCATTGGAAGAATAAACAGTTAAAATGTCCATTCTACCTAAAGCAATCTACAGATTCAACACCATCCCAATCAGAATCCCAATGACGTTCTTTACAGAATTAGAACAAAGAATCCTAAAATTCGTATGGGGCAATAAAAGACCCCGAATTTCTAAAGCAATCCTGATAAAAAAGAACAAAACGGGAGGCATCACAATCCCTGACTTCAAAATATACTACAAAGCTACAGTAATCAAAACAGCATGGCACTGGTACAAAAACAGGGGCACAGATCAATGGAACAGAATTGAAAGCCCAGAAATAAAACCACACATCTATGGACAGCTTATCTTCGACAAAGGAGCTGAGGGCATACAATGGAGAAAAGAAAGTCTTTTCAACAAATGGTTCTGGGAAAACTGGAAAGCCGTATATAAAAGAATGAAAATTGACCATTCTTTTTCACCATTCACCAAAATAAACTCAAAGCGGATCAAAGACCTAAGGTGAGACCAGAAACCATAAGGCTTCTAGAAGAAAACATAGGCAGTACACTCTTTGACATCAGTATTGAAAGCATGTTTTCGGACACGAGGTCTTCTCAGACAAGGGAAACAATAGAAGAATGGGACTTCATCAGACTAAAGAGCTTCTTCAAGGCAAGTGAAAACAGGATTGAAACAAACAAAAAAAACCCACTAACTGGGAAAAAAATATTTGCAAGTCATATATATGACAAAGGCTTAATATCCATAGTATATAAAAAAACTCTCACAACTCAACAACAAAAAAGTCAAACAATCCGATCAAAAAATGGGCTGGAGACATGAACGGACATTTCTCCAAAGAAGATATATGGATGGCCAATAGGCACATGAAAAGATGCTCATCATCGCTGATCATCAGGGAAATGCAAATCAAAACTACACTAAGATATCACCTTACACCCATTAGAATGACAAAAATATCTAAAACTAATAGTAACAAATGTTGGAGAGGTTGTGGAGAAAAAGGAACCCACATGCACTGCTTGTGGGAATGAAAACTGGTGCAGCCACTATGGAAAACAGTATGGAGATTCCTCAAAAAATTAAACATAGAACTACCATACGATCCACTACTGGGTATCTATCCAAAGAGCTTGAAGTCAGCAATTCCAAAAGTCCTATGCACCCCAATGTTCACTGCAGCATTATTTACAATAGCCAAGACTTGGAAGCAACCTAAGTGCCCAGCAACAGATGAATGGATAAAGAAGATGTGGTATATATATACAATGGAATACTACTCAGCTGTAAAACAGAACAAAATCATTCCATTTGCAACAACATGGATGGACCTTGAGGGAATTATGTTAAGTGAAATAAGCCAGTTAGAGAGGGATAATCTCTGTATGACTCCACTCATACGAGGAATTTAAAAATGTGGACAAAGAGAACAGATTAGTGGCTACCAGGGGAAAGGTGGGGTGGGGATGGGCACAAAGGGTGAAGTGGTGCACCTACAACACGAAAGACAAACATTAACGTACAACTGAAATTTCACAAGATTGTAACCTATCATTAACTCAATAAAAAGAAAACAAGAAAAACTAAAAAGGAAATGGTAATTATATGACATGACAGAGGTTTTAGCTAATGCTATGGGGCTAATCACTTTGCAATATATGTGTATTAAATCAACACATTGTACACCTCAAACTTACACAATGTCATTTGTCATTTATGTCTCAATAAAGCTGGGGGAAAAAAGAAAAGAACACACACACACAAAACAAGAGATTAGATATGATATCAAAAACATAAAATGTGGGGGGAGGGGAGTAAAAGAGTAGAGCTTTCAGAAAGAGGTCAAACTAAAGACAGCATCAACTGAATGTGGATTGATATATATGTAGATTATCATATATGAACATCATGGTAATCACAAACCAGAAACCTATAATAAATATACAAGTAAGTAAGAGAAAGGAAGCCAAACATACTACTAAGCAAAGGCATCAAACCATAAGAGAAGAGAGAAACATAGAAGAAATACTAAAATGCCCAGAAAAAAGTAACAAGATAGCAATAAATGCATATTTATCAATAGCTACTTTAAATATGAACTGAATAAATGCTCCAATCAAAAGGGTGGCCAATTGGATAAGAAAAAAACAAGACCCGTATATATGCTGCATACAAGAGACACACTTCAGACCTAAAGACACTCACAAACTGAAAGTTAAGGAATGGAAAAAGATACTCCATGCAAATGTCAAAGAAAAGGAAACTGGGGTAGCAATACTTACATCAGACAAAATAGACTTTAAAACAAACATTGTAACAAGAAACAAAGGAAGGCACTACATAATGATGAAAGGAACAACCCAACAAGAGGATATAACACTTGTAAATATCTATGCACCCAACATAGGAGCACCTAAATATATAAAGCAATTATTAACAGACATAAAGGAGAAATACACAGTAACACAATAATAGTAGAGGACTTTAACACTTCACTTACACCAATGGATAGATGATCCAAACAGCAGATCAATAAGAAATTCTTGGCCTTAAACAACACAATAGACCAGATCGACTTAGTAGAGACGTATAGAACATTCCATCCAAAAGCTGCAGAATATGCATTCTTTTCAAATGCTCATGGAACATTCTCCAGGATTGATCACATATTAGGCCATAAAACAAGTCTCAATAAATTTAAGAAGATCGAAATAATACCAAGCATCATTTCTGACCACAAAGGTATGAAACTAGAAATCAACTACAACTTTTCTGAAAAAATCAGAACAGCCACAAATATTTGGAGATTAAACAAAATACTACTGAACAACGATTGGGCCAATGAAGAAATCGAAGGAGAAATACCTGGAGACAAATGAAAACCAAAATATGATATGCCAAAATTTATGGGATATGGCAAAAGTGGTTTTAAGAGGAAATTTTATTGCAATTCAAGCCTACCTCAACAAACAAGAACAATTCCCAATAAACAATCTAACAGTGCACCTAAAGGAACTGGAAAAAGAAGAACAAACAAAGCCCAAAATCAGCAGAAGGATGGAAATAATAAAAATCAGAACAGAAATAAATGAAACAGAGACTAAGAAAACAAATAGAAAAAGTCAGTGAAATCAAGAGCTGGTTCTTTGAAAAGATAAACAAAATTGACAAACCTTTAGCTAGACTCACCAAGAAAAAAAGAGAGACGGCTCAAATAAATAAAATCAGAAATGAAAGAGGAGAAATTACAACAGATACCTAAGAAATACAAAAGCTTATCAGAGAATACTGCGAAAAGCTATATGCCAACAAACTGGATAATGTAGAAGAAACGGACAAATTCTTACACTCATACAACCTTCCAACTTGAACCAAGAAGAAATAGAGAATTTGAATAGACCAATCACCAATAAGGAGATTGAAACAGTCGTCAAAAACCTCTCCAAAAATAAAAGTCCAGGACCAGATGGCGTCCCTGGTGAATTCCACCAAACATTCCAAGAAGACTTAGTACCTCTCCTTCTCCAACTCTTCCAAAAATTGAAGAGGAAGGGGAGCCTCCTAACTCACTCTATGAAGCCAACATTCACCTGATACCAAAACCAGACAAGGACAACACCAAAAAAGAAAATTACAGGCCAACGTCACTGGTGAACATTGGTGCAAAAATCCTCAACAAAATTCTAGCAAATCAAATACACTGATACATTAAAAAGATCGTATACCATGATCAAGTGGGATTTATTCCAGGCATTCAGGGATGGTTCAACACCCACAAATCAATTAACGTGATACACCACATTAACAAAATGAAGAATAAAAACCACACAATCATCTCAATAGATGCAGAGAAAACACTTGACAAGATATAGCATCCACTTGTGATAAAAACTCTAAATAAAATAGATTGAAGGAAAATACCACAACATAATAAAGGCCATATGTGACAAACCCACGCTAATATTATTCTTAATGGAGAAAAACTGAAAGCTATCCCTCTAAGAATAGGAACCAGACAAGGATGCCCACTGTCACCACTCTTATTTAACACAGTATTGGAAGTCCTTGCCAGAGCAATCAGGCAAGAAAAAGAAATAAAAGAGATCCAAACTGGAAAGGAAGGAGTGAAACTGTCACTATTTACAGATGACATGATTTTATATATAGAAAACACTAAAGAATCCACCAAAAAACATTTAGAAATCATAAGTAAATATGGTAACGTTGCAGGATACTAAATCAACATACAAAATCAGTTGCATTTCTATATACTAGAGAAGGGAACCCTCATACACTGCTGGTAGGAGTGAAAACTGGTGCAGCCACCATGGAAAACAGAATGGAGACTCCTCAAAAAATTAAGAATGGATCTACCATACGATCCAGCTGTTCCACTGCTGGGTATTTATCCAAAGAGGTGAAAACGCTAACGTATGAAGATATCTGCACCCCTATATTCATCACAGCATTACTCACAATAGGCCAGACTTGGAAGAAACCTAGATGCCCATCAAGGGACGAACAGATAAAGAAGATGTGGTATATATACACAATGGAATACTACTCAGTCGTAAGAAATGATGAAATCTGGCCATTGGTAACAACATGGATGGACTTTGAGGGCATTATGCTAAGCATTATAAGTCAGAGGGAGAAGGTCAAATACCGTATGATCTCACTCATAAGTAGAAGATAGCAAAAACAACAAACAAACACAGAGAGACAGAGATAGGATTAGTGTTTACCTGAGGGGAAGTGAGGAGGGAAGAGGGTGAAAGGGGAGTCTGGGCACACGTGTGTGGGCATGGATTGTAATTAGTCTTTGGTTGGGGAACGTGATGTAATCCACAAAAAATTTGAAATACATTACAATATACACCTAAAATTTATATAATGTTGCAAACCAAAGTTACAGCAATAAAATAAGAAAAAAAGAAAAGAATAGGCCAATATCCCTGATGAATAGAGATGCAAAAATCCTCAACAAAATACTAGCAAACTGAATTCAACAGCAAATTAAAAGGATCATACACCATGGGCCAGTGGTATGATCCATGGGATGCTAGGAAGTTTCACAGTATGCAAACCAATAAATATGATACACTACTTTAACAGAATAATGGACAAATGGAACCATTTCTGTTTGCTTTCATAGACTGTTCTCCCTCCGTAGCTCTTACACCATCACTCAGGACACTGCATCGTCTGTGAACGTTGGTTCTTAGTGGCTCCATCAAGTGTTGCTGTAGGGCTTCGTCAGCGATGACCACACAGGGAAGGCTTACCAGGGTATGCAGGATAATTCAAAGGATTCTTTGTTTTTTGTTTGGAAATGTATGGCATAGGCCTAGGATAACACTTCTTCCAACCATGTCATCTTTGACCTTTTAAGGATGTAATCACTTCATTCCTAGAAGATGATCTCTTTCAGTGTCGACCTTTCACACATCAGCACCAGCTGGAAGCAGAGGTGAGGGGCACATGAACAGCAGAGGGGAGTGTTCCCACTGTGAAAAGAATATCTGCTCCTCATCTGGCACAGCCTAAGACCAAAATGGGAAACCAGAAAGTCATCACATCAATTACAGGCAAGAGTATACATCTGCCAGAAGAGCCCATTGGCATTGTAGAATGAGGGTGTCAAAAACACTGGAAGGATAGAGACATGGCTGTCCTTGGAGATGGGGCAGATAAATGGTGTGGCTCCTGGAGCTGACCTGTGGGTGATCATACTAGGGCCCAGCATCAGAGAGTGAACAAGGAAAAAGACTCCTGTCACCATCCCTTCCCCCTTTGAATAGTGTAGACTAAAGATGGCACTTGAAAATGAACACTGAAAAGCAGATGCATGAGTCCACACACAACTCATACCCCTGGGTTGGCGTTACTCCATATGTATGCTAGAGGCTTGACTTCAGCCTGTGTTCGTGTCCAGTGAACCCCCAAATCACCTCATTAGCACCGTGGCTGCCAAATCACAGTCAAACCCTTGAAAGAAATGTCATGTCAACGGGGCACAGATGCAAATCTCAGAGCTGCTTGCGGCTTCAAGTCAACCCCGTGTGTGGAGTTGTGGGCCAAGGGTGGCCCAAGGAGGATATCTAAGGACCAGAGCTGGCCTGGACAGATGGCAGGCACCAAAGGGGACTTTGAAACTTTTGAGGTAGGTGCTTCCCATGACTGGGAAGGACAGGACTCATTGAGGGTGTGAGTAACCCCTCTGTAATGCATTTGCAGCCCTAGCTGATCCCAGGCACCAGAGGGGGACTTCCTTCAGGATAAACACCAAAAACTTTGGTCCCAGAGATGCAGGTGCCATGTTTAAGTGTAAGGGCAACATGGTACCCTTCAACAATGCCTATAGCCAACTTTATGCCTGCTGAGGAGGCAACAGGTAAGGTCTTCTCAATCCTGAGAACATTGTGGGAGGTGGTTATTATAATTACTTCCACTGTACAGCTGAAGGAAATGAAAGTCAAATTTCCACTATTCAATACAGCGTTATTAACTATAGTCATCATGCGTGCATTAGATCTCTAGACTTGTCATCTTCCGTAACTAGGATTTTGTGCGCTTTGACTAGCATCTCCCCATTTCCACCGCCTCTCTGCCCCTGGGAACCAGCATTCTACTCTGCTTCTACATATTTGATTTTTTAAACATTCCACATATAAGCGAAATCAGTTTTTTCCTTCTGTGTCGGGCTTATTTCACTTAGTATAGTGTCCTCCAGGTTCATCCATGTTGCTGCAAATGACAAGATTTCCTTCTTCTTATGGCTGAACAACATTGCAGTGTGTGTGTGTGTGTGTGTGTGTGTGTTGCATGCTCTGGATCTGTTCATCTGTCAGCAGACACTTGGGTTGTTTCTGTGTGTCAGTTGCTGTGCATGGTGCCGCAGTGGACGTGGGGTGCGGGTATCCCCGTGAGACACTGATTCCATCTCCTTTGGAAATGTACCCAGAAATGGGATCGTATGCTAGTTCTATTTTTAGTTTTTTGAGGAAACTCCATACTGCTTGCCACAGGGCCTGTAAGAATTTACATTCCACCAACAGTTCACAAGGGTTTCCTTTTCTCCACATCCACCTCAACATTTGTTACCTTTTGCCTTTTTGCTAATAGCTGTCCTAACAGTGTGAGATGATATCTCATTGTGGTTTTGATTTGCATTTCTCTGATGATTAGTGATATTGAACACATTTTCATGTACTTGTTGACCATTTGCATATCTTCTTTTGAGAACTGTCTATTCAGGTCCTTTGCCCATTTTTTAGTTAGGTTATTGGTTTGCTTGATAGTTATTTGCTTGAGTTCCTAACATATTTTGGACATTAACTCCTTATCAGGTATGTGGTTGGAAACTATTTTCTCCCATTCCATAGGGTGTCTCTTCACTGGTCCTTGTTTCCTTTTCTGTACAGAAGGTTTTTTTTTTAACAGAAGTTGGATGAATTCCACTTGTCTGTTTTTTTGGCTGCCTGTACTTTTGATGTTGTATCCAAAATGTCATTGCCCGGATAATGGCAAGAAGCTTTTTCACTATGTTTTCTTCTACTAGTTTTACAGTTGCAGGGCTTACATTGAAGTCTTTAATCACTTTTGAGTTTATTTTTGTGTAGGTGTAAGATAAGGGTCCAATTTCCTTCTTCCACATGTGGCTATTCAGTTTTCCCAACACCAGTTGCTGCGAGGCTATTCTTTCCCCATTGTGTGTTCTTGGTGCCTTTGTTGAAGATCCCTTGACTATAAATGCATGGGATTATTTCTGGGCTGTGTATTCTGTTCCACTGGTCTATGTGTCTGTTTTTTTAGGGTACCATTCTGTTTGGGATACTGTAGCTTTGTAGTATAATCTGAAATCAGGCAGTGTCATGGCTCCAGCTTTGTTCCTCTTTCCCAAGATTTCTTTGGCTGTTTTGGGTCTTTCCTGGTTCCAAATGAATTTTAGGATGGTTTTTTCTATTTCTGTGAAAGATGCTTTTGGAATTTTGATTAGCATTGCACTGAAT
>NW_025802754.1:0-6677 GCF_021613505.1 Equus quagga | reverse complement strand
GCATCAAGCCATGCTGAGGTGGCCTTCCCCATAGAGGAACTCGAAGAGCCTACAACTAGGATATGCAACTGTGTACTGGGGGAATTTGGGGAGGAAAAAAGAGAGAGAGGAAAATTGGCAACAGATGTTAGCTCAGGGCCAATCTTCCTCACCAAAAAAAAAAAAAGGAATTAAAGTTCAAGAGCGATTTAAAAATAATAATAATACAGCTTCAGGGGGGTCCATGATCTGTCAACTGTCCCCTGTAATGCCCTTTGGTTTAGTGACACATGACACAGCATGACAACAACTGTCCACATCTCAGAGTGGGCTCTCCTTCACCCCCTCCCTCCCAACACATGAGCCTCTTCTCAGAGTCTCTGTGGGCTCCAGCCAGGTTCTGTGTCCTACAGCCCATCCGTAACTGGAGGGCACATCAACCTCCTCCCTGTGGCTCCCAAGTGGGACGTGTGGGAGGAGCAGGGCCAGTTGCCCAGGGTCCCCAGCTGCACACGCATGAGCATCCCAAACCAGCATCCACCTGGCCGCAGCGGCTGGGACTCTCCCCAAGGCACTCCTGTGCCAAGTCCCCGAGAGGCGCCTCCTCATATGAGCAGGAGACCCTGTGAGGACTCTCTCCCTCTGGGACCACCTTGGGCAGCCTCTGCTCCTACATGGTCACCCTCAGGAATTGTGGACTGGCCTCGGGGACATAAACACAGTGATGTGCTGGAGGCTAGTGGGGTCGGGGCAGGGCCAGTCTTTGGATCAGTGTTTCGGAAAAGCCAGCTGGTCCCCTGGCACCACAGCGATCCTAACCCTGTTTGACAGGAATCCCACAATTGCCGGCCTCCCCTGGAAGGCCGGGCCCAGGCCAGGCTCTGGGGGTGACCTGCATCCTCAATTTCCCCAGACATTCCCAGTTCATGCCTGTGTCCTGGCATAATTATTAACAGTGCCCCTTCCACTCCCATAAATGTCCCTGTTTGGACAATAAATTTTGGTCACCCAAGCTTGGAGCAGCTGTTTGCTGAATGACTGAACAATGCTCCCTATAACGGAGGAGGCCCAAGGCCAGCCACCAGCCCTGCATGGTGCCGTGCTGCACACCACACAGAGCCATCAAGTGCTCTATGGGTCTGTTCTTGACTGAGGCGCCACGATGGGAGTCAGCGGCCTCACCAGGGCCCACACGCAGGCGGTCACCATGGGGTTCCTGGTCACCATGGGTCCCACTGGAGCTCTGGTGTGAGCTCACACCAGCCCAACCTGTGAGAGACCCAAGTGTGACCCTGACATCATTTCCTACTCAGTGACAGCACAGCGTGACAGGGACCAGCAAGGGACAGGTCCTCTGGGCAGCCCTTGTCCCGGGGAAATAGACAGGAATCAGGGAGAATGTCTCAGGACAACAAGGACAGGGGCCTGGGGAAGGGCTGGGAGACTTCTGTGGTCAGTGTCACAAAACTGACGTCGTCAGTCCCCATGTCCCTCTAGGGACAGAGTAGCTGACAGCACACCCACCAGAGCACCCACCATGCATCTGTTTCCACAAAGCCACACCCTCATCGTAACACCCTATTTTTGTGGCCACGTCAACATCCCAGGTCCCTCCTGCTCCTCAGGCTCCGGGCTGGGGACATCTCATGTCAGGACTGACGTCCACTGGGCATCCACTGAGCATCCACTGTGCCCAGGGCTTTTCTGGGCACCGGAGCCTAGACCACCCACAGGTCCTCACTAGGATGGGCAACCCCAGCCTGGCCAGTGTCCAGCCTGCGTGGGGAGATGGTGGGGTCTCCTGACCATTCCGGGAGGAGGGAGGAAGCTGTGGCCAGACCCCAGCCTGGCTCCCAGCAGAGGATGGAAGGGCTGCCGTGGGCCGGGCAACAGAGAGCGTCTCTCTGAGGGAAGAGGTGCTGGCCCCGGGGCTGCAGGGCAGAGCAGGCTGGAGAAGGTGGGACCCCAGACCCGTCAAGTGGGCCCCGTTCTCAGGTGTCCCTGGTCAGATGGGGGCTCCGACTCAGTTCTAGTGTGGACCATGGCCTGTTGTGGCTGAGGTTCCAGTGTAGACACTGCCCAGAGCCAAGTCGTCTGTTCAACATCTCTTTCCTGAGCACCTACTGTGTGCAGGACCACAGTGGTGGGCAACCAGGCCCAGCCCTGCTAGGAGCACTCACATCTGGGGGACACGGGAATAAGCCTAATGGACAGTGAACATTGTCGGACAGGACACAGGATCCGTGCAGTGGGGAAAATGAACCGGGGGTGAGGGGGCCAGAGAGCATCCAGCCCGGGTCTCCTGAGGGGAGATGTCCGAGTAGCTGGAGGCAGCCAGGGGCTGGGAGCAGTCCTGACTCAGGGCCAGGTCCCCGCAGCTGGAGTTGGTGGCATAGGGCCTCAGTTTCCCCTCTGTGCAACCGGTTGATAATAATGGAACCTCACTCCCTGCGGGGAGAGAAGGAATGGTCAGATGAAAAATGGGCGTTTTGCTCATCTCTGCGGGAGCCTATTGTTATCACTGGGCTGTTCCGGCCCCAGCAGGCCTCAGGACAGCACCCCTGGGATGGCTTTCCACTGGCCTCACGCCCTAACCCAGTGCAGCTGGCCTGGCGAAACCAAGAGTCCCTGATGCCCGAAATAGCTGGGAAACCCCAACACCAGCTCCATCCTGGCAGCAGGTGCTTCTCTCTCCCTGGGGAGGGAGGGGGGTCCAGCTCCAGAAGATTCCAGCAGCCCAGCTTGAGAAGGGTCCCACATCCCAGCACCAAGGCCACCCCGGCCCCTGTAACCAGGCTGAGCTGGGCAGTGTCTCGAGATCACGGTCAATCAGCAGTTAGGAGCAGCATCTTCTGTTCCAGAATCTTGTGTCCCTGTGGATCCTGTGCCTTCCCCCAGGCCCCCAGGAAGCAGAACTGCAGCCGACCATGGGGCACAGCCAGGTACTCGGAGCTCAGAGGAGCCCTGGGTGGGCAGGGCAGGACGTGGCACACTGGGTCACATCTCACCTGCTTACTCCAGGCTGGGGACTTTGGGGGAGTTAGGCCAAATATGGGGAGGGGAGGAGAAATGTGGCCCCTCGCAATGGCTGCCCTGGGAGCCCAGGGTCTGGAGAGATAATGTGAGGCCCAGAAGCACACGAGACTGGTCGCTCATGAGACTGGTCAGCCACATCCACCATCCCTGAGGCCTCCTGGGGGTCTGGGTTGTGTGGGGCCCTTGGCTTTTCTTGTCCCGGGCAGGGTGGGGCTGGTCCAGCTGAGGCTGAAGTGAGACCTGGAAGGCGCCTGCTCGTTCACTGAGGGAGTAGGGAGGGCGCTGTGGCTCTGGGGTCCCTGGGGAGACTTGTCCGTGTGCAGCCTGAGACTCACAGCACAAATGAGACCTCCGTGAGAATGACAAGGGGTGGGGGACACTGAGGGTCCTGCACAGTCGGCAAAGGTGGTCTGGTGGCAGCAGCAACTTCAGCCACCTCCAAACAGGGCCTGGGAGCTGGACCTCTGGGGCTGGGGGGGCAGAGGGAGGAGGGTGTCCTGGGGGTCAGCATGAGCAAAGACACAGAGGGGGACTGCAGCACCCCTCAGCTGGCGTACCCAGGCCCCCATTGAGGGACCCTGACCACTCCGCCTCGAAGACCCCAGACTCCTGTCTCCTGCGCCACCTGGCCCGCCATCATCCTCGCCACCCAGAAAGCCCTTGCATTCTGCACCCCGTGGCCAAGCCCTGCCCTGGGGAGGAAGGAGACTCAGACACAGACAGTGACCTCTGGGCAGAGAGGGGACGTGGAGAGGATGCTGGGATCCAGGTCCAGGGCAGGGCCCCGGGGGGGTACACAGGAGATCTCCCAGGTGGACAGTGGATGGGTGGTCTGTGCTGCAGGCAGGGCTGAGGTGGGGAAGGGCAGGAACACACAGGCTGAGCCCAGTCAGTGGGCCGGAGTGCCTGGAGCCCCACAGCCCAGCAGAGTGGCAGGGACGGAGCTCAGAGGAGGCGAGGCAGGGGGTAGAGGCCCCTGAAGGCCTCAGCCCTGACCAGATCTGAGATTTCAAAAGGCAGCTGTGCCCTGTGACACTATGGAATGGCCTACTGTCCTTGTATCATTTATGAAACACGGGGACACATTATCCAGCTAAACCACTCACGGATTCTATGACGCTGACGGTCAGGATCATCATCTCATTTCACAGGGAGGAAAACTGAGGCTCAGAATGATTAGCACCCCAAAGAGCAAGACAGAGCCAGCTCCTGGGTGTCTCTACTCCCAGCCAGGGCCGTCCCATCAGCTGGATGGGGAAACACCCCAGGAGAGGCAGGGGCCTGGTCGAGCTCACAGGGGCTGTGCCATAAGGAGTGCTGTCCTCTGCCAAGCTCCCAAACTGCTCACCTGGGGTGACCTCCCTGCATCATTCCCCAGTCCAAACCCCACTTAAGGGGTACAGAAAGGAGGCCACGCCTCCACCCCATGGCTGGGAGGAGGGAAGCGGACTGGCTAGGGGCCCAGGGGAACTCTATGGTGGGATCCTAGACCCTAGGGTCTAATAGGGAGGGGTCCCTTCACTCACAATGAGCCCTTCTCAGCCCTTGCCTTGGGTGGCTTGTCTCCCCTCTGTGGGCCTCAGTTTCCCCTGTAGAAAGAAGTAATAATGAGTGTCTCTCCCACAGGGTGGGTTTGGAGATTAAAGGAGACAATGCCTATGACTTGCCTGGCCCATGATGACCCTCACCAACCCCAGTTATTGCTTTCTTCTCCTGGGCCCCAGGTCTGCCTCTGACATGCCGTGTGACCCTGGGCAAGTTGCTTTCCCTCTCTGAGCCCCAGTCTTCCCCTCTGCTCAAGGAGGAGCTGGGTGAGAGGTTCCAAGGGCCAGTCTGCTGGGAAACTGTAGGATTCCTAGATGACGGGATGGGCACAGAGGCCCTGGGCCCGGAAGGACGCGAGGCCTGACGTGGAACGGGACTGGAGAGAATGGCCTCCCCCAGGTCTGGTGGCCCTGCTGGTCACCCTGAGAACACCCAGGCTAAAACGAATCCTAACCTGACCTAAACCCGAACTTAGGGTGACAGAAAAGGAGCAGTAAGGGGAAGAGAAATCAAGCCCATGGTCAGTGGGGCGTGGGACAGGGGACAAACAGGGCCAGGTGTGGCCCGAGGAGGGCCAGGGCAGTCTCAGGGCTGGAACCAGATGTTTGTGCAGCTCACAGTGGAGGGTAGCAGAGCCCTCCCCGCACCTGGCCCCCTCCCAGCCCCTGCCCGGGCCTGAGGCTGCCCCATGGCTGCCTCCTGTGGTAGGACATTTGGGACCTTCTCCCTGGTCTAACGGCGAATCCAGCAAGTGAGCCGCACAGGTTCTGTCAGTACAGAAACCCACGCTGTGCTGTGCAGGCCGCGCAGGCCTCAGCCTGAGACCGAATGGCCCTGCAGCTCCTCGTGTTGTGACTGAAGATGTCCCCTGGAGAGATCCACAACAGGAAAGGACAAAGGGGACCTCACTCTCACGTGTCCCAGCCACATTGCTCAGAGATCGAGGCAAAGAGGGGCGACCTCGTCCTTGCCTCCCTCCACACACAGATAACACCCACATTCCAAGCCTTGTTTGATGTACAACCAGAAACTTCATGTTCTCTTAGAAGTAGACGACTGTCAGACTTGTAAGGCCTTTCCGCATGGACAGCGCTCTGTTAAAAGGTGTGTAAACAGCACTTGGGGCTGTGGGCCTCAGGGCACCCCCTCAGCATCCTGTGCTGGGCTGCTTCCCAGGGCTCGAGTTCCTCACTTTGATTATTGAATAAATTCCTTCATCTAACCTTTACCCACACTATTTCAGCTGGCAAATTGACAACTACGAAGGGACCCAGAGAGACTGCCTGAGACCGCCTGGAGCCTGAAGGGGACCCAGGGCCATGGTACCAGCAAGCACCCTTTGAGCCCACGCAGCTCCCCGGAGCTCCATCTGAGGCAGGGTTAGTCTTTCCTGGGTCCCAGACCTCCCAGCCAAAGGTTGAAGGTCTTTGAGTCTATTCAATAGCTGTCTTGTGTTTATCCGCGTGGGACAGGTTACCCTCTGTGTTCTCAGAGAAGGGAATTCCAAACTTGGTGCTCGGGTTTCCAGCCTTTTGAGCCAAGAAAAATAAGGAGAATAACTGGTGGCTTGAGTAGAGTTTTCCCCTTTTTGCCTCCTTGACGAGTGAGAACTGGTTTGGCTAGCCAAAAACGAAAATACTCGTGAATGAGGGCCAGCCTTGGCTGACTCCGAAGAAAAGAAACACTTGCTCCCTCTGGCTGGCAATGCCAGTGTCTCTGGGCGACCAGGGGACAAGCGGAGACTAGTCCACTGGAGTCTGAGATCCATTCTCAAGATGTGTAGTGGTCCCACGGGGAACTCCAAACCAGGGAATTAAGTATTCGGCTTGTCCAGGGATGTGCTGTAGGATGATCACCTGTGCTCTGAGCCCTATGATTATTTTAGACAATCAGCAGGAGAAACCAAGGCCCAGAAGGGTGGGACGAACTCCTTGGGGACACTCTGAGGAGCTGTGCCTGTGAGCAGCACCCTTTTGATCTACCACACTAAGCCACTAGTTTTGCTTGCTGGACCGGAAGGGGAAAGTAAACATCAAAGCCTGTCAGGACATCTGACATCCAGCTGTCTGCTAGTGCTCTGGCAAATTTAATGGTCAATACTTACGGAGCACAAACTT
>NW_025802753.1:0-6074 GCF_021613505.1 Equus quagga | reverse complement strand
TAGCTCACTGTGGTCAGAATGGCTATAAGGAAGCAGACAGGAAACAAGTGTCAGAGAGGAGGTGGAGAGAGTGGTAGCCTCCTGCACTGCTGGTGGGAGTGTAAACCAGTGCAGCCAGTACTCCAAGCGGTGTGGAACTGCCTCAGAAATTTAAGAATCTGTGTCTCATATGATCCAGCTATTCCTCTGTGGTGTGTTTATCCAAAGAACCCGGAAACACTACTGCATAAAGACATGTGCACCGCTGAGTTCACCATTGCACTACTGCTGCTATTGAAGACTTGGAAGCCGCCCTGCTGCCCAGCAAGGGACGAATGCAGAAGGAAAATATGCTATAGCCACAAAATGGCATATCACCCACCGGAACAAAGGATGCAATCCAGCCATTTGTGACCACCAGAATGGCTGTGAGGGTTTTAGGAGAGGTGAAACAAGCCCCAGGGAGAAAGTCAAATACTGTAGGATCTCACTTACAAGGAGAAGAATAAGCAAGCACTAAACAACATGTGGCATGGGACATTTGATTGTTGGTTCCCAGAGGCAAAGCGCAGGGGTGGGGGAGGGTGAAAGAGATGATGAGGCACAAGTGTGTGGTGAGGGCCTCTCATTAGGCTTACACTGGTACAGGTGATGTAAGCTACGCAGAAGTCTAAATCGATGAGGATGCAAATCTGAAAGATAAAGGATGTTCTAATTCAGGGTTATGGCAATAAATTCACCAAAAATCAAAAATCCAAAAAGGGGTCCAGAATGACGGCATAAAGCTTTGGGGGCTGAAAGAGATTAGAGAAGGTGAACTTCCAAGGATGGAACATCCTCTCAAAATGCTTACTGCTGCTACAGAAAGGTAGACCATTCCAAACAGATGAAGAGGAATACTACCAAGAGAACATTATCCATCCTAAACCCATGAACCAACGGAAAATGTACCGTCCGTGATTTTACTACTAATCATCTTCACGAATAATGCAAACAGGCCCAAGTCTTCCCAATTCAGGCAAAAGGTTGGTCGAAAATTACAATTCAGGGCCGTCTCGGTGATGGAGCGCGTAAGTGCCCACGTTCCTCTTGGGCGGCCCAGGCATCACTGTTTGACATCACGGGTGCACATCACATTAGCAGTGTTAGGAAATATAGATTTCATGGTACTATGCAGACAGGGATGATAAATAAGTTGCAATTGTGAGGATACGTTATCAATACGCACCAGAAAATGAACCATGAGAATATTACAATCTATGAACGAATCTGGTACACTTCCCCAAAGGAGAAAGGAAGGAAAACATGTGACCTGCCAAGGTGGAATAAGCAGAGTGCTAGGAGATGACACGATCATTGCGCATCACAGGATTGCCTGGGCAACTTCAACTTGGGAGGGAGTCCAGGACTTTCTCTGGGGAAGGTCCACCCACTTGGCCATCTACACAAGGTATAAGAGATACAACCCAGAATAATCTTACAGGAAAGAAACCAGTGTCTAGAGAGAATGTAGCAGGCCTTCAAAGTTCGAGAAGAAAGTTAGAAACTGACAAGAAATCCAGAGAAAGGAAAACTATCCTACCTGGAAAGGGTGAGGAGTCTGACTTGTCTGAGATGGCTCCGAAACTCTGTGTGCATGGAGGTTGTCAGGACAAGTTAGAATTTTGAGGCTTTTTATGGCATCACAGTGACCATGTCCCCATCATTTTCTAACTTTCTCTTCTAACTTTGAAAGGTCTACTACATTCTCTCTACACACCGGTATCTTTCCTTTAAGATTAGGCTTGGTTTTATCTCTTATCTTTTGTGGATATGGTTAAACTGGTGGACTTTCCCCTGAGACAGTCCTGGAGGCCATCCCAAGTTGAAGTTGCCCATTCAATTGCCTGATGCACAATGATCATGTGATCTCCCGGCAGTCTGACAATTCCACCTTGGCAAGTCACATGCTTTCGTTCCTTCATCATTTGGGGAAGTGTACCTGATGCGTTCACAGATTGTAATATTCTCAAGGTTCTCTTTCTGGTTGTATTGATAAGGTCTCCTCACCATTTCTACTTCTTTGTGTTCTCTGTGCCCATCAGACCGTGTAATCTGGATTTCCTAATGCTTGCAATATGGTCTACACACGTGATGCTAACCTTTGAAACCCAGTCAGCTCAAGCGGAACATGTGCACTTACCCGCTACACCACAGGGCTGGCCCTGAATTGGACTTTTGGACCAAACTTTGGCCTGAACTTCGGAATATGTTGGCCTGCTTCGATCATTTGTGAAGGGAATCGGTAGTAACATCATGGATGGTAACATTTTCCATTGGGTCATGAGTTTGGCTCGGACAATGTTCTCTTGCTAGTATTCCTCTTCATCTCTTTGCAAAGGTCTATCTTTCAGTAGCATCATTAAGCATTTGGAGATGATTGCCAATCCTTGGAAGCTCATCTTCTCTAATCTCTTTCAGCCTCCAAAGCTTTAGGCCGTAAATCTGCACCCCTCTTTGGAGTTTTGATTTTATGTGAATTGATTGTCATAACCCTACATTGTAAGATCTTATAGCTTTCAGATCTACATCCTCATAGATTTAGACTTCTGTGTAAGTTACATCATCTTCACCACCGTAAGCCTAATTACAGGCCCTCACCACACACTTGTGCCTAATCAGCTCTTTCTCCCTCTGGTGGCCGCCCCCATTTCCCTCTGGGAACTACCAATCCTATGTCACGTTCTACCTGTTTGTTGGTCCATTTTTCCTCTTCTCCTTGTGCATGAGATCCTGTGGTATTTGACCTTTCCCCAGGGCTTTTTTCAGTTCCCCTAATACCCTCAGGAGCCTTTCTGGTGTTCACAAATGGCTGCACTGCCTCCTTTCCTACAACTGAGTGTTATGCCATTGTGTGGCTATAGCCCATCTTCCTTCTTCTTTCGTCACATGATGGGGACCAGGGCGGCCTCGAAGTCTTGGATATCGGGAGTAAGGCTGTGGTGAGCACAGTGGTGCACGGATCTCTATGCGTTAGTGTTTCCAAGTTTTTTGGATAAATATGTTGCCAAGGACTACCTGGATCTTATGGTAGATGGATTCTGACATTTCTGAGGCTGTTCCACACAGCTTTGCCTAGTGGCTGCACCGGTTTACACTCCCACCATCAGTGCAGGAGGCTTCTCTTCTCTCCACCTCCTCTCTGAAACCTGTGGTTTCCTGTCTTCCTCCTTATAGCCCTCTGACCACTGTGAGCTGCTGTCTCATTGCCGTTCGGATTCACATTGACCAGAGACTTAATGATGATGAGCATGTTTTCATATGGCCTGTTGGCCATCTTTCTATCTTCCTGGGAGAAATGTCTGTTTCCATCTTTTTAACAGGTTGTATTGGGCTCGTTGTTTTTTTTTCCTCTGGAGACATATGAGTTCATTGGATCTTTTGGCTATTCAACTCTTCTCCGATGTGTGGTTTGCAAACATCATGTCGCAGTTGTGCTGTCTTTGCATTGAGCTCATGGTGTCGTTGGCTGGGCAGAAGGTTCTGCGTTGGATGGAGTCCTGCTTGTTTCTTGTTTCCTTTGTTGCCATTGCTCAGCCACACATGCTTCTTCCAAACAGGCAGCCAAGCCAGATGGCAAAGAGCAAGCTGCCTGCATTTTCTCCTTGTAGTGTCACGGTTTCAAGTCTTCCATTCAAGGCCTGAATCCATTTCGAGGTGGTGTGTGTGCCTGGTGTAACATCATGGTCTACTCTCATTGTGTTACATGCGGCTGTGCAGTCTACCCAGCACCGTTTCTTGTCGAGACTCTACTTTCTCTGCTGTCTCCTCTTGGCTCCCTCGTCGTAAATGGGCTGTCCATGGATGTGTGAGTTGACCTCTGGGGTCTCGATTCTGTTGCATGGGTCTGTGTGCCTATTTTGGAGTCCAGGCTGTGCTGTTTCGGGACCTATCTCTTTGTTCTATATGTGGCAATCAGAAAGGGTGATAATTGCTGCTTTGTTCATTTTCCTCAGGATTCCTGTGTCTATTCAGGGTCCTTTGTTGCTGGATAGAAACTTTAGGAATCTCTCTCCTATTTGTGTGGGAAAGATTGCTGCAACTTTGACTGGGACTGCATGGAATCCAGACATTGCTTTGTCGTCAAAAATAATCCATAACCAATCCATAAATGAAACTTTGGGTGAGCTTACTCTGAGCTTAAATCTGAGGATTATAACTCGGGGCCTTTCTTCCCAAAGGAAGAAAGGGCATCAAAGAAGTGGGGTGCGCACACTGGTTATATGCTCCCAGAGAGGCTGTTTCACATAGGATTGAAATGTCCCATTTACAATAGTCACGAGACTGCTCTGTTGGCACAGCGATTGATGGAAATAGCAGGTAGGTCTTCTGTCTCAGTGAACACAGCAGGGTGGCGGTCTGTTGCCTATAGCTGACTGGTCACAGGTGGGCTGGGTGGTCAAAGGCGAGTGCAGCAATCTATTCATAGCCTAGGACAAAATGCTTAACCCTAAGGAAATGTTAATGTTGGGGGAAGTTGCACCTTTATCTCAAGGGCCATAGGAAATGTCTAAGCAGATACACAATGCGTGCTAAATAGCCATAGTCAGGCCCCTTTGGAAAAAACAAAATCAGGCCGAATTAGATCTATACCAAATGGCTTCCTCATATAGTTCAATATATCCACTTGCTTCCCATTTTTATTTGTCAGCTTTATGCCGTATGGACGTTTCAAGTGTGTCCGTTGTTGCATTCGAACGGCATGGAATAGCCTTGCGTTTCCTTGTGTCTTGTGGAATTTCTTTCCCCAAAACTTTGCTAGTTTTTGGTTTCCATCGCTTTCTCCTGTTTGTCCAAGGTTATTCGCAGGTATCATTTTCTTCTCACTGGCATGGGTTTTTTTTGAGGTTCAGCTTTTCTATTCTTTGCAACTTTTAATTGGTTTTGTTTGGCAGAAGTTTATGGCTGTGCTCAAATCTGCTGGCCGTGCTGCTCTCTTTGCCGAGGAAGAGTGGCGCTGTCTAACATCGCTTCCCATCTGCCTCTACACTAGCTGGCACGCCTGGCCCAGAATGGCTGGATGAGCGTTGAGGAGGCTCACCTCCAGGATTCCACGTGGCCGACCCTGGCCTGCCGACCCAGAACACATGGAGTTCACCACTGGCCCACTGGCTGGACCCTTTCGTGCTGCATTGGCAACCTGCGGTTGAGTGGATTGCGACTTCAATATGCTACTTGAACCCAACTCTGGCCCTGTGTAGATGAGGCCAGGTTGTTTCTGTGGCCCACTGTGATGTCGGAGGTTTTTTCAGAATCGTGTCTCTGCTGTCCAGTCTAGCTTGGTGGACACAGTGTTTCAGAGCACGCGTGGAGCAGTCTCATAACTCACCCTTCCCAGTTAGGCCAGATTAGACCTTCCCTGCAATTTTTGGGGTTGTGACTTACCCAGACTTTCAATCGTTCAAGCAGAGTCTTTCTAAAGACTGACATCTTTCACTGTGGATTATTGAGGTGTGATATCTGTTGGCCTTCCATTTTATGGGACCCTGTTTTCTTTTCCATGGTCTAATCGTCATGTTCTTTATGAGCTTGCCCTTTGACATGCTTATCAGTGCGTTCTCCTTCACTCCATTTTAGGAATTTTGTATTTCTTTAATCACCATATGTTCTGTAGGCCAAGGTGTGAGTCCTTTCGTGATTGGTGGGTGTTGTCCTGGGATTTTCATCGTTCACTTGAGGGAATCTTTGCTATCCTAGCCTAGATCCAACTGAGCACTGACTACACGTGGTCATCTTGGTTCGTTTGACATTGTGAGATGATAAACTCCAGGTTCGAGGTTATCCTGGCAAACACTTTCATGGGCCCAATGGTTCCGACACAAATTAGATGTATCTGATGAATTCCTCTCTGCAGGTGAGAGACCTTCTGTCCCTTTTCTGGATTTGGGAAGTTTCGAGCTTGACCACTGATCCTTGAACTTTCCACTAGATTACGTCTAGATACTGGCTTACTTTATTTCTACAGGGTTTGTTATTTGTTTGATTTACATCCTCAGCTGTGGCATGTTTATTTTTCTTTAAGTATAATGGTAATGTTCTAATTTTCTGCCATCCTC
>NW_025802752.1:0-6795 GCF_021613505.1 Equus quagga | reverse complement strand
AAAGAAACCACGGGGAGCAGGTGGATGAGGGAACAAACTGTGAGCACAGGTGACAAGCTCCAGGAGCAAATAAACTGCAGAGTGTTTGTGAGCTGGATGGATGTCTAATAACATTTCACATAAGAACATGTAAGATAGACATTCGTCAACTAGATGCTAAATATAGAGCTCCTGATCCAGCACAAAACCAATGACATTCTAATATTCAACTTTGTAACCTCAAAACCTACAAAGGACCTTAGAGGGAAAACGTGTGAAGAAAGAATGATGGGTTGGTAAGCTCTGTGTCCATAGATGAGATGGTTCTGAACAGGGAGAGATGGATGAAGGAAGCCAACAAATGAGGGTCTAAGACTTTCTCTGCCAGGTTGAAGTTTATTCTAACACAAGATGGCGTGATGGGAGCTGCACAGCTCAAATATTAGGATTCATTGTGCTTCTGTGATTTCTCACTAGCACAGCAAATAGACTACCTAAAAATTGGAGATTAAGATGCAAATAAGGTTATGTGAGTTTATTTGTAATTCATTGCTTTAATGGACAAGTGATGGAACACTGAAAATGGATGCACTCTCTAAACCACATAAAAATGAAGGGATAGGAAGTAGGGGTGGGCGGAGCAAAATGGTGGGGTGAGCTGACCCGGGATTCTCTCCCCTCCAAAATACAACAAAAGATTGGAAGAACTGAATTTCAGAGAATAAACATAATGCCAGCTCATTAGAGACCTACAATACCAAGAAGGCGGAGATCATAAACCTAGCTTTACACCTTCGGAGGTGCTGGAACGGTAGGAGAGAACATCGCTCCCTCCCCTAGAGTCTTTGATCGCTGCGGGGCGGGTCGGGAAGGAGCGGGCCAGGGGCGCGCGACCGGGGGATCATCCAGGATTCCTGCCGCTGATTCAGTGGAGGCCCGCTGACGGGGGAAGCTTCCGTCCGCGGGGACCCTATAAATCAAGGGCCTTGGGAGACCAGAGAACAGAACTGATCTGAACCCAGACCAGCACGTGTGAGTAACAGCCCCTCCCCTCCAGCAAAGCCAGTGGGCGCAGCCATCTTGCCCCAAGGCGGAGAGCTCATAACACGCCGCTCTCGACCCCCATCTAGTGGCGACAGGCTGTAACTGCAACTGAATTCTACCACCATGAGAAAAAACCGCTCCTCTACCATCCAGCAATTTATAAAAGCCCCAGACCAGAAGGAAAACAATAAAAACACAGAATTAAGTCCTGAGGACTTGGAATTAGGTAAACTTAGTGATAATGAATTCAGAGCAGCTATAATCAAAAAACTCAAAACTCAATGAGGTAGAGAGAAAGATAGAGAAACAAGCCGAGTTCTGGAGTTACTTCACAAAAGAGATTGAAATCATAAAGAAGAATCAAACAGAATTACTTGAGATGAAAAACACAATGGACCAGATAAAACAGAATACGGATTCCCTGAATGCCCGTGTAGACAACATAGAGGAGCAAATCAGCATAATCGAGGACAGACAGGCTGAATGGTGCCAGACAGAGGAAGAAAGAGAACTAAGAATTAAAAAAAATGAGGAAAATCTCCGAGAGATAATGGATTCAATGAGGAGTAAGAACATAAGGATCATAGGAATTCCTGAGAATATGGAAAAGGAAAATGGAGCAGAAAGTGTGCTTAACGAAATTATTGAAGAGAACTTCCCAAACCTAGGGATCAAGGGAGAAATGTGTGTAGAGGAGGGTTTTAGATCTCCTAGATTTGTCAATGTAAAAAGACCCACCACAAGGCACATAATAGTAAAGTTGGCAAATAGGAATGATAAGGAAAGAATACTCAGGGAAGTAAGAAAAAAAAAAAGAGAATAACCTATAAAGGAGCCCCTATCAGACTGTCAGCAGATTTCTCTACAGAAACCCTACAAGCTAGGAGAGAATGGAGTGATATATTCAAAGCTTTAAAGGATAAAAACCTTCAGCCAAGAATACTCTATCCAGCAAGAATTTCCTTCAGCTATGAGGGAGAAATTAAATCTTTTCCAGACAAGCAAAAGTTAAGGGAATTTGTAACTAAAAGCCCTCCATTACAAGAAATCCTCAAGAAGGCTCTCATACTTGAAAAAAGAAAAAAGGGAGAAAGGGGACACAATCCACAGACTAGGGAGACCGATGGATAGAACCAGAACAGGATAGCAAATATTCAAGTATAGCTTTAGGGTAAAAATAAGGAAACTACCAAAACAAGGACGATCTTAGCACTCTAACTACAAATTAATAAGACGAGTTGGAATAAAAAATGAAAATAATTATTTAGGAGGGGAAGAGCAAAGGGTCTAAATCAATATTGGTCGAGTAAGTAAGAGACCACCAGAGAATAGACTATATTATACACGAGATTCTAAATACAAACTTCAAGGTAGATACTAAAATAAAGTACAGAACAGAGTCACAAATCATAGATAAGGAAAAATCTAAGAAACCCAGCATAAGAAATTGCAGTATTAAATGGGTAGTCTAAAGCACACAGGAAAAGAAACACAGGAAAACAAGATAATGAGAGACTGATTGACAGCATTAAGTCCACATGCATCAATAATCACTCTCAATGTGAAAGGATTGAACTCTCCAATAAAAAGACACAGAGTGGCAAAATGGATTAAAGAACAAGATCCAACAATTTGTTGCCTCCAGGAAACACACCTCAGCCCCAAGGACAAACACAGGCTCAGGGTGAAGGGGTGGAGGACAATACTTCAAGCAAATAGCAAGGACAAAAAGGCAGGTGTTGCAATTCTCATATCAGACCAAGTGGATTTCAAAATAAGACAGGTAAAGAGAGACACAGAGGGACAATATATAATGATCAAAGGGACACTTCATCAAGAAGAAATAACGCTTATAAATATCTATGCACCCAACACAGGAGCACCAAGATTCATAAAGCAACTATTAACAGACCTAAAGGAAGATGTTAAAAACAACACAATAATAGTAGGGGACCTCAACACCCCACTCACATCAATGGACAGATCATCCAGACAGAAAATCAACAAGGAAATAGTGGAGCTGAATGAAAAACTAAAACAATTGGACTTTAGACATATATAGATCACTCCACCCTGAAGGAGCTGAATACACATTCTTCTCAAGTGCACATGGAACATTCTCTAGGATAGACCATATGTGGGAAACAAGGCAAGCCTCTACAAATTTAAAGAAATTGAAATAATAACAAGCATCTTCTCAGGTCATAGTGCTATAAGGCTAGAAATTAATTACAAGAAAAAAGCTGAGAAAGGCACAAAGATGTGGAGACTAAACAACACACTACTGAACAAGCAATGGATCATTGAAGAAATTAAAGAAGAAATAAAAAAATACCTGGAAACAAATGAAAATGATAGCATGCCATACCAACTCATATGGGATACAGCAAAAGCTGTATTAAGAGGAAAATTCATCGCAATACAGGCACATCTTAACAAACAAGAAAAATCTCAAATAAGCAACCTTAAAGCACACCTAACTGAACTAGAGAAAAAAGAACAAATGAAGCCCAAAGTCAGCAGAAGGAGAGAAATAATAAAAATCAGAGCAGAAATAAATATTATTGAAACGAAAAAGGCAGTAGAAAGGATCAATGAGACAAAGAGCTGGTTTTTTGAGAAGATAAATAAAATTGACAAACCACTAGCCAGACTTACAAAGAAAAAAAGGGAGAAAGCTCAAATAAACAAAATCAGAAATGAGCAAGGAGAAATAACAACAGACTCTGCAGAAATACAACAGATTATAAGAGAATACTACAAAAAACTATATGCCAACAGAATGGATAACCTAGAGGAAATGGATAAATTCTTGGACTCCTACAATCTCCCAAAGCTCACTCAAGAAGAGGCAGACAATTTGAACAGACCAATCACAAGGAAAGAGATTGAAACAGCAATCAAAAACATCCCAAAGAATAAAACCCCAGGACCAGATGGCTTTCCTGGGGAATTCTACCAAACTTTCAGAGAGGATTTAATACCTATCCTTTTCAAGCTATTCCAAAAAATTAGGGAAGATGGAACACTTCCTAACACATTCTATGAGGCCAACATCACGCTGATACCAAAACCTGACAAGGACACCATGAAAAAAGAGAACTACAGGCCAATATCACTGATGAACATAGATGCAAAAATTCTAAACAAAATTTTGGCAACCAGAATTCAGCAACTCATCAAAAGAATCATACATCAGGATCAGGTGGGATTCATACCAGGGACACAGGGAGGGTTCAACATCCACAAATCAATCAACGTGATACACCACATCAACAAACTGAGGAATAAAAACCACATGATCATCTCAATAGATGCAGAGAAGGCATTTGACAAGATCCAACAGCCATTTATGATAAAAACTCTGAACAAAATGGGCAAAGAAGGAAACTACCTCAACATAATAAAGGCCATATACGACAAACCCATAGCCAACATCATACTCAATGGGCAAAAACTGAACCCCATCCCCCTGAAAACAGGAACGAGACAAGGATGCCCTCTATCACCACTCTTATTTAACATAGTACTGGAGGTCCTGGCCACAGCAATCAGGCTAGAAAAAGGAATAAAAGGAATCCAAATAGGGAGGGAAGAAGTGAAACTCTCGCTGTTTGCAGACGACATGATCTTATTTATAGAAAACCCCAAAGAATCAATTGGAAAACTGTTAGAAGTAATCAACAACTACAGCAAAGTTGCAGGGTATAAAATCAATTTGCATAAATCAGTAGCATTTCTATACTCCAGTAATGAACCAACAGAAAAAGAACTCAAGAATACAATACCATTCACAATCGCAACAAAAAGAATAAAATACCTTGGGGTAAATTTAACTAAGGAAGTGAAGGACCTATATAATGAAAATTACAAGGCCTTTCTGAGAGAATTGGATGACGACATAAGGAGATGGAAAGACATTCCATGTACATGGATTGGAAGAATAAACATAGTTAAAATGTCCATTCTACCTAAAGCAATCTACAGATTCAATGCCATCCCAATCAGAATCCCAATGACATTCTTTACAGAATTAGGACAAAGAATCCTAAAATTCATATGGGACAACAAAAGACCCCGAATTTCTAAAGCAATCCTGAGAAAAAAGAACAAAACGGGAGGCATCACAATCCCTGACTTCAAAACATACTACAAAGCTACAGTAATCAAAACAGCATGGTACTGGTACAAAAACAGGTGCACAGATCAATGGAACCGAATTGAAAACCCAGAAATAAAACCATACATCTATGAACAGCTTATCTTTGACAAAGGAGCTGAGGGCATACAATGGAGAAAAGAAAGTCTTTTCAACAAATGGTGCTGGGAAAACTGGAAAGCCACATGTAAAAGAATGAAAATTGACCATTCTTTTTCACCATTCACCAAAATAAACTCAAAATGGATTAAAGACCTAAAGGTGAGACCTGAAACCATAAGGCTTCTGGAAGAAAACGTAGGCAGTACACTCTTTGACATCAGTATTAAAAGGATCTTTTCGGACACCATGCCTTCTCAGAGAAGGGAAACAATAGAAAGAATAAACAAATGGGACTTCATCAGATTAAAGAGCTTCTTCAAGGCAAATGAAAACAGGATTGAAACAAAAAAACAACCCACTAACTGGGAAAAAAATATCTGCAAGTCATATATCTGACAAAGGCTTAATATCCTTAATATATAAAGAACTCTCGCAACTCAACCACAAAACATCAAACAACCCAATCAAAAAATGGGCTGGAGACATGAACAGACATTTCTCCAAAGAAGATATACTGGTGGCCAATAGGCACATGAAAAGATGCTCATCATCGTTGATCATCAGGGAAATGCAAATCAAAACTACACTAAGATATCACCTTACACCCGTTAGAATGACAAAAATATCTAAAACTAATAGCAACAAATGTTGGAGAGGTTGCAGAGAAAAAGGAACCCTCATCCACTGCTGGTGGGAATGCAAACTGGTGCAGCCACTATGGAAAACAGTATGGAGATTCCTCAAAAAACTAAAAATAGAACTACCATACGATCCAGCCATCCCACTACTGGGTATTTATCCAAAGAGCCTGAAGTCAGCAATCCCAAAAGTCCTGTGCACCCCAATGTTTATTGCAGCACTGTTTACAATAGCCAAGACGTGGAAGCAACCTAACTGCCCATCAACAGATGAATTGATAAAGAAGATGTGGTACATATATACAATGGAATACTACTCAGCTGCAAAACAGAACAAAATCATTCCATTTGCAATAACATGGATGGACCTTGAGAGAATGATGTTAAGTGAAATAAGCCAGCGAGAGAAAGATAATCTGTGTATGACTCCACTCATATGAGGAATTTAAAACTATGGACCAGGAACAGTTTAGTGGATACCAGGGGAAAGGTGGGGTGGGGGGTGGACACAAAGGGTGAAGTGGTGCACCTACAACATGACTGACAAACATTAATGTACAATTGAAATTTCACAAGATTGTAACCTATCAATAACTCAATAAAAAAACCAATAATAATAAAAAAAATGAAGGGATAGGCTGATTGCAACATCTTCTCTAGGAGTGGAAACACCTTCACTTCCCATTTCTGTACACTTTTTCACCTTCCATTTTGCACTCCCTAATGAGTGAGATAGAAGAGTCATCACCTCCAGTGTATGTGAATGCCATCACCAAATGATCAGACGATGGATGTGTGAATAGAGGCAGCGACCTCTATTCACTCGTCCAAAAAACAGCTGGGCTCTCAGGGCTTTGGGCCATGGTGAGGGGT
>NW_025802751.1:0-2492 GCF_021613505.1 Equus quagga | reverse complement strand
CCAACAGATTTTCTTAGTTTCTTTTATCTGAAAATGTCTTTATTTCAACTTCACTCTTGAAAGATGTGTTTGCTGGATGTAGAATTTTGCCTGCAATTTTTTTTCTTTCGGCGCTTTAAAGATGTTCCGCTGTCTTTTGGTCTTTATGCTTCTGATGAGTTGTCTGTGATCATTCAAACATTAATCATCTGCATATGATCTGTCATTTTTCTTCAGCTGCTTTCAAGATTTTTTCTGATTTTTGGTTTTTAGCAGTGTGGGTAAGTATCAGAGCATGGTTTTCCTTGAATATGTTTTTTTGCCAAACAAAATCCTGTTTGGCATTTTCTAAACTTCTTGAGTTTTTAAATTTATGTCTTTATGAATGTAAATTATGTCTAAAGTTTGGGAAATTTTGGTCATTATTTCCTCATTTTTTTTTCTTCCCCATTTTTTCTCTTCTTTCTTTCTGAGATTCTAGTTACACGTATATCAGACACTTTGATGTTGTCCACAGGCCCCTCAGGTTCTGTTAATTTTTTCAATCTTTTTTCCCCTTTACTCTTCACATTGGATAATTTGTATTATCTACTTTCAAAATCATTTCCTCTTCCATTTGTCATCTTCATTATGCAATTTAGCCTGTGTAGTTTCAATTTTTTTTTCAGATTTCAGATAAAAAATTTCTATTTTTCAATATTTTTAATTTCTATGCTGAGATTCCTATATTTTTGTTTATTATGACCATATTTTCATTTCTATAATTGAGCATAATTGTAATAGCTGTCTTTGGCTAATAATTTGAACGTTTAGATCATCTCAGGGTTGTCCTCAACTCTTGAGAATTGATCACATTTTCCTGGTTCTTCATATATCAAGTAACACTTTAGTTCTTATGAAAAAAATCACATTTCCATTTTTTTCAAATTATTTGATGAAATATTTTATTTTTTTTAAGGCGTTTGTTTGCAAAGAGCTCTGTCTACTGGAATTTATCTGTTTTGGAGAACAGACAACATGCAGGAAGAAATACACACATCCCTGGAATGACTATTTTGAACATAATATGTTCCTTATGCCAGGAAAAACCGTTATCTTACAGACCAGATAAATTAGGGAGTGATGATTAGCATTTGAAAAGAGATTCTTTTACTTTAAAAAAATCTTTCATGGGAGAGTTTTTGATTGTATTGAAGGGACTTCAGACATCTTAAAAACAGCAGCACCCTTACTTCTGGTTAGGTCCCGAGGGAAACCCCATGTTTGAATGCCCCCAGACACGTCAGCACAGAAAGCTCCCAGCATGCCTGCGTCTGGGCGCTCGGAGCTCTACCACTGGGTTCTGAAGCACTTTCTCATAATCCTTAGGGCTACAAGTAGTTGGAAATCAATGAATGCTTTCATTGATAGAAGTCCCATTATAAGCAAGTTTCAGGGCCATCTGTCATATCAAGCAATTGAATTCATACGAAGAAAAATACAATGAAAGGACAAGGAATGAATTACAAAAGGATTCCCTTTGTTTTTAATGTCATCTTCAAGGCTCTGAGTGTCCCCTTATGCTGTCTGTCTTCTTTAAGCACCGTTGATTTAGGACAGGGGCCTTCCTGCCTGATAATACTCCAAAACTATGTGTGCAGTCAGTGTTCTTGGTTACCGTTTTTCTTCTTTTAAAATGTCTTTTGGAGTTCAGAGTTCAATAGATATCTCAGAATCCTATTAATCGCTTTCGGGTACTTTTCTGTAAACTGTCTTCCTATTTTAATGGAGCAGTTTCTCACTGTGAGGTGTGGCAGGGAGCTATTGTGAATACCCTAGTCACTGGCAGAGTTTGGAATGGAACTTGAGTTTCTCAAATTTTCAGTCTAATTTCCTGGACTCATTGGTTTCATTTAATTTTCTCAACATATCTTGACAATGAAAACTTAGTGACCATCATGCCAGACACAAAGAAAGTACTCACTAAAGAATAGCTTTTAAAAATGCCTTTTATAGCCAGTTCTTCTGATTTTACCAACACCAAGTATGTAATTGCAAAGAAATAAAGCCATATTACAAAAGCACAACTCAGGAAGAGAAAGGGTTCAGCTCCTCCTTTTTAAACCACCCCCCCTCCATTACAGAAATAGCCTCAAGGTGCTGAGGACCAGCCCACGGGCCTGCCCGGAATTCTCAGTCTTTCTCCTTCTTGCTTAAGCTGTTATGTTTTTTGTGCCACAAATCCTTTCAGAGAAATGTTTGATTTACTGAAATGCTTCCTACTAGCCTCATGTTATACAAAGGAATGAAAGTAAATGGTATTTAGGGGTTTGTGCTCTGCATGTGCTGTGCTGTGTCACTACCTGAAAACGAGCTTGCCTTTAGAATACGGATAGTAATTTGACAAAAATTATTTAAATTTTTCAAATTTAAATTATAGCAATTTTTCGCATTTATTTTTTACAGTCTGTAACTGTAACAGTGACCAATTCGGATACAGTGAATAACATTATCAACATGTCACTACCAATGCT
>NW_025802750.1:5734-11603 GCF_021613505.1 Equus quagga | reverse complement strand
ACTGGTGGAGGTGGGGTGCAGGGGGAGCCAGAATCTCAAAGAGGGGGATCAGGTGGTTTCTGGGACAATCACCCAGGCCCCTTGTCCAGGGTGAAGGCAACAGCAAAGGTTGAGAAAGGAGGGAGTCAGAGCATAGGGGGGGTGCCAGGAGGCCAAGCATCCTTCCAGGGAACCATGCACTCAAGTCTCTGTCACTCAAAGGGCTCAGATGTCGTTCAAAGTGCTCCACCTCCTTAAGCCCCCTGAAAATGGTGTCTGAGGCATGTTTCAGCTACAGATTTGTGAAATCAATGGGCTGTGAGAAGTGTTCACTGGCATTGGGTGTTGAAGTGTGTTGGATAGTGTTCCCCCAAATTCATGTCCACCTGGAACCTCATTTGGAAATAGAGTCTTTGCAGATGTAATTAGTTAAGCTGTCAAGATGAAATAATCCTGGATTTAGGGGGTCCTTCAATCCAAATGACTAGTGTTGTTATAAGAAGATGAAAGGGACAGAGACACACAGAGAAGACAGTGCAGTGACTGGAGTTACTCATCTACAAGTCAGGGAACGCAAGGATTGCTGGGAGCCACCCGAAGCTAGGAAAAGGCAGGAAGCATTTTCCCCTAGAGCTTTCAGAGATGGCGCGGCCCTGCCAATACCTTAATTTGGCCCTCTGGCCTCCAAAACTATAAGAGAATCAATTTTTGTTATTTTAAGCCACCAAGTTTGTGGTTATTTATTAGAGTCCCAAGAAAGCAATACAGGTGCTCACTGGTTTCATCCACCACCTCCCATGGAGCTGACAGAGCCAGGCGAACGGGGAGGAGAAAGAAATCTCGCTCTTTCCAGCAGCGGCTATCAAAGCCCAAGACCTCCTGCAGCAGAACCTCTCAGATGGCTTATTCAAAATGCAGATTCCTGGGGCCCCATCTCGCAGCACTGAATGAGAATCTTGGGTGCTGGGGCGTCAGGACTCTGCATTTCCATAAGCTCCCAAGTGGTGTAAGCTGGAGCACCTCTGCTCTATACGGATACGCCAATCCCGGCTTGTTCTTCCTCCTCTGCCCCATGTGGAAACAGGAAGCAAGGACAGCTAAGAGGGTCCCGGCAATCTGTTCTCAAGGCCTTGGGAAAGTGGACTGACTTCACTGTGTCCCAGAGAAGGACGGACACAGTGGTGAGGGAGGGGTGGCCAAGGATTGGAGGGAGGAGGACACAGCACAGGGAGGGGCCCTTGGCTCCAAAGGAGATTCGCCCTGGTGGTCTCTGCCAAGGACCATGAGGGATTAGCGGGAAGAGGGCCACATCTTCCTCAGCCTATTGAAAAGCTGTCCTAATGATTTTAGACATTTTCATTTTTATCACTTACCTTTTTAAATAAACAGTTGTAGTTTTGCTAAATTAGTGAAAAAATCCATGGCTACAAGTCAGAAAGTTCCTGTCTGCTTGTCGGCTCAGGCATAACCCTGACCCCCATGAAAGCATCCAGGAAGTAACCTTCTAACCAAGACCCTCAGGACTTACGTCACCACAAGCTGCACAGTCGGCTTATGGCATCAAAAATGAACATCCTTCAAAAGCTGACAGCAAATATTACCCCCAGGGTCTCAGAAAAGGAAGAAACAGTTCGGCTTCTTGGAAAGGCATCAAGGAATTACACAACACTTAGGAATGCCTGCCAAGAGTCAGGCCCCTGGCGTCGGGTCTCTACTTTAAGGGGCTCCCAGTCTCAAGTCTGCCCTGAAGAGCATCCCTGTGTCTCTTCCCTCAGTTTCCCCAGTCATCTTCCCTACCACAGGATGCATCAGGCTAAAGTCGGCCATCCACGGAGCAGGCCAGAGAGAAGGAAAGAATGTCCCCCAACCCCAGTGGCTCCTGGTGATGTGATCTGGGTGAGGTCCAGCTAGGGACCATCCTAAGGGAGGTGAGCGGAGGTCTCATTGCACTCTGCTCTGTCCTACCTGTTTGAACTGAGTGTTAACACAGCAAAGGCCTTTAAAAAAATCGAGGATCTGCATATAGAGCGGAAACTTCTCCTCTGGATTTTCTGGGGTGCAGCTGGCAAATATTGAACTGACAACAGAAAGCAAGAAGAAACGGCAAATATTTAGAATCCTCATCTCTCCTCTGCTGGTGCCCCTGACATGTTTGGATTACAGTGTGAACCAAGCCCTTTTCAACACCCAGTTGAATCCTTGGACAGCCAGGAGCCCTCCTGGAAGGTCTTCACTGGCTCAGTTCCAATGTCATGTCTGGAACCTGCTGGGAAAGCGAGACTTTAGGGAGACGGGCTCTTGTGTCCTAATTCAGTGTTCTGAACTGTGGCCTCTGGAACAAGGGAGCAGGATTTCCTCTCCACCTCAGAGTCAACCTGGTACAGCGCTGTCTCCTGTGGCTGCTGAGGCAGCTCAGGGGGCACACTGCACGTCTGAGTCCGGTGCCTGGAGGTGCGTCCACTCAGCAGATCTAACAGGAGCTCCAGCTCTGACACAGAGAGAGGCCTGCTTTGCAGAGTCCTTTACCTCTGCCTTCCTGGGATGAGGGGAGACGCCAACAACCAGGGCCACAGAGCAGAGGAGCTGGGAGTCGTGCCAGGACAGCCAGCATTTTGACCTCATTTCCCCCTGGAGGGAGGTCCCACAGTCAGCTGAGGAGCCCTCTGGCAGCAGCCCCTGCCTTTTCTAGGGAAAGTAGCCAAAAATTTTGATAGGTTGTTTTTTGATCCACCAGCGGAGTAAGGGGTTCCAGATATGGCTTGGCAAGTATACTTTGGCAGCTTCTCCACAAAGTTGTCCCGGCACCTGAGCCCAGCTGAGAACCAGGAACGTCTGCCTCCAGCCAGTTTCAGCCAAACCAAGCTCCACGCACAGCTGAGAAGAGCTTGAGGCACCGCATAAAGTCGTTTGGAGATTTTGGACAAGTCTGTCCAGGCCGAGGTGGAGCAGGTGGAGCGGAGGAAAAAAAGCCGATGTCTGATATGCCTGCAGGAGGCCAGGTTCCCAGGGACAGCTGAGGTGCCCGGCCTCAGGGGAGAATGGAGACATTCGCTGGGGTCATGAGGACATTTTAGCTGTGACACCAGCACAGGTCTCTGAAGGGCCTGGTCCTTCAGGCTGTAAGACCACAGCTTTTCAAAGCAGTGAGGGAAATTCATCCTACACTGGCTCTGCCTAAGAAAACACCCCAGCATTCAGATTGAGTCAAGCTGCTTGTTTTAAAGTCCCCCCAGATCCTGTTTGGTGTCTTCTCACTTCACGGGGTCAGCCATCCCCTCCCCCCTCCTCCCACATCCATGCCATCAGCACCAGGAAAGCTGCTTCTCCCCCTATGCAGCTCAGAGACCCCCCTAAGCTTAGGACACAGGCCTGTTTTCATGTCGGCCCAGGTTCTCCACACCCCAGAGCCCCTGCCCACCTCTCAGACTAGACCAACGCCATAACGGCCCTCAGCCACCTCACCCTGGGAAAACAGCGCAATGTGAACAATTCAGAGCTGATAGCCTGTTGTGTCTCAGCCCTGGGCCAGGATGGAAGAATTTTCTACTCTGATGGAGCCCCAGACAATCTCATCCCCAGGGCAATGGCACAATCCTAGGGCCTGCAGTGCCCTTCGCATCCCAGAGAAAAGTGGGTCTCCAAGAAATGCCACTCAATTATGCGCCCGTCTGGGGAGCTGCCGGGGAGAGGCTCCTAAACATCCAGCAGGGGTACGCACGCACACACTCACACATTCATCCGCACACCATCACACACACACACTGTCTCACACCTCCTTCCTCACCTGGAGCTAGAGGTACTTGGAGCCTCACTTTTGTCCAGGAAACTTGCAACATCAAAAGCATCTTCAAAAAGGATCTGAAAGAAAGCACGGACCTTCGTGTGTCAGAAATAGCTCTAGGTTTGGCGCTTGCTCTGGGCTCCTGGGGGAAAGACGAGTACAAAGGCTCTCTCTTCAGCCCTCATCCCCGAAAGATGGGCATGTTAAAGCTGGGGCCCACATCCAGGGTCTCTGGTGTTGACCTTCCCAGGGTGTACGCATTAAGCTCTTGCCCGCCCAGAACAAACTGCAAACCCCGGAGGTGGCCGAGAGGGACAAGGAAGCCCTGTGGACTGCAGCGTCCTCTTTCTAAAGAAGGTGGGAGCTCAGGTGCAAGATGCAACAGCCAGAGCTGAGCCTCATTTCACACCAGCAAAGGGCTCATCCACACCGCCCGAGGTACAGAGACCATCTGAGCTCAGGATCCACCATCTAGCAGTTTCGTGCCAGAGCAGCAGAATTTAGAAGATGGGGGCATTCTGGAGTCAGGCTGCAGGTGAGCCGACTCTCAGCCCTGCCGCTCACTAAGCTGTGTGACCTCGGACAAGTGACTTAGTTTCTTGAGTCCTCCTCCATGAAGGAGAATCACAGCAGTGCCACCCCACGGCGACGCTGCAGGAACGACACGCTGTATGTGAAGCCACCGCTCACAGTAACAGCTCAAATGTGCCAGCTACTATGGACACCACCTGCTTGAGAAAAGAAATGCATGCTTATCGTGGAAATGTTGGGAAATAAAAACAGATAAAGAAAATAACATCACTGAGAAACAATTCCGCCCAGAGATGCACAGTGTTGACATATTGATCTATTTCCTCCAGTCATTTCTCTAGGTGTATTTTATCACATATTCCCAATTTTGGAATCTTGCTATTTAGATATTTTTCAGTCCTGCTTGTCTTTAATTTGTAGAAGAATAAGAAATATTCCACAGGATTTCATATACATTTGGGATTGCAAGATTTAGGAAATAAAAAATAGGATGCTTAGTTAAATTTGACTTTTACATAAAGAACGAGTAATTTTGCATGGGAGATTCTTATATTTAAATTTTAACTGGGCATGCTTTATTTTGTCTGGCACCCCATTTACAGAGGCAGCCACTCTGAAGAGAGGGAGTTCTCTGGCCCTGAGCTGGCAGGGTCTGGCACATTCTGGCAGCTTCCTCAGGGTCTCTCTCTCCCCTCACCTGGGACACTCTGCTCTTTTCCTGGAGGCCTCATATCTGCCCTGCGTGTCTTCTCACAATTTGCTTCCCCTGCACTGAATCCCTTGGGACTCTGGCCGTGTGAATTGGCCCCCTCCTGACTTCTGGATATTTTCAGGTGTCCTTCTTTTTGACATCTGTTTGGTCACCTCAAAGAGGATCTGGAAAGGGGTCACTGAAAGGCCTGAGCTCTTGTGTCCATCAGCCCAGAAGCCCATCAGCTCCATGTTCCTCCCCGGCAGGCCCGAGGCAGGGACCAGGACCTAAACTCCTGCCCTCAACCAATCAGCCCACCAAAGGTGCAGGCGACACACTGTCCTCACCTGTGCAAACCGCACTTCCAAGCCAGCCCGGAGGGGCACGGCCAGGCTGCTGGGCCCTTCTGGAGCGCCCAGCCCACTGATGGGGCCGCGCACCTCCCAGCACTGAAGGGCACCATCCAGGTGCCTCCTGGGCAGGCCTGATCCAAGTCCAGGGGCTGCCCGAATAACTGCTCCACAGCACAACCTCCCCAGGTGGACCAGGAGCTACCGAGGTTTCCCTGCAGCCCGTGTAGAGGCCACAGCAGGGCCACCATGGCTCTGTCCCCACCCTGGGCACAGTGTTCTCTGTGCCCTCACCTTTTCACCAGCCCCGGGTCAGCCTAAGGCTGGGGACGGTGTGAGGGTAGAGCCCTGCTTTGGGCACAGCTGAGGACCTCTGCTGCCAGCTCCCCTCAATACCAGCAGAGCATGAGCCCATAGCCCTTCCTGCAAAAGGCCAGAGAAGCCACTTCCATGACTTAGGGACATTGGATTCGGGGGGTTTCTCTTCAGCTCTGCTCTTCTTTAAGGACAGGTTCATGATTGCACACTCACGCACGC
>NW_025802750.1:0-5724 GCF_021613505.1 Equus quagga | reverse complement strand
GTTTGCCAAAATTTTGTTGAGGATTTTTGCATCTATGTTCATCAGTGATATCAGCCTGTAGTTCTCCTTCTTTGTGTTGTCCTTGTCAGGTTTGGGGATCAGAGTGATGTTGGCTTCATAGAATGTGTTAGGGAGTACTACATCTTTCTCAATTTACTGGAACAGTTTGAGAAGAATAGGTATTAAGTCTTCTTTGAATGTTTGGTAGAATTCTCCAGAGAAGCCATCTGGTCCTGGACTCTTATTTTGGGGGAGGTTTTTGATTACCGTTTCTATTTCCTTACTTGTGATTGGCCTATTCAGATTCTCCATTTCTTCCTGATTCAGTTTGGGGAGATTGTAGGAGTCTAGGAATTTGTCCATTTCTTCCAGGTTGTTCAATTTGTTGGCATATAGTTTTTCATAGTATTCTCTTATGATCCCTTGTATTTCATTGGTATCTGTTGTGATTTCTCCTCTCTCATTCCTAATTTTATTTATTTGCAATTTCTCTCTTCTTTTCTTGGTGAGTCTGGCTAAAGGTTTGTCGATTTTGTTAATTTTTTCAAAGAACCAACTCTTTGTTTCATTGATCCTTTCTATTGTCTTTTTTGTTTCAATATCGTTTATTTCTGCTCTTATTTTTATTGTTTCCCTCCTTCTACTGACTCTGGGCTTTGTTTGTTCTTCTTTTTCTAGTTCTGTTAGGTGTCGTTTGAGGTTGCTTATGTGAGCTTTTTCTTGTTTAGTGAGGTGAGCCTGTATTGCGATGAATTTCCCTCTTAGGACTGCTTTTGCTGCATCCCAAATGATTTGGTATGCCGTGTTCTCATTTTCATTTGTCTCCAGATATTATTTGATTTCTTCTTTAATTTCTTCAATGATCCATTGTTTGTTCAGAAGCGTGTTGTTTAGTCTCCACATTTTTGCACCTTTCTCTGCTTTTTTCTTGTAGTTGATTTCTAGTTTCATAACATTATGATCAGAAAAGATGCTTGATATTATTTCAACTCTCTTGTATTTATGGATGTTTGCTTTGTTTCCCAAAATATGGTCAATCCTTGAGAATGTTCCTTGTGCACTTGAGAAGAATGTGTAACCTGCTGTTTTTGGATGAAGTGTTCTATATATATCTATTAAGTCCATCTGGTCTAATTTTTCATTTAATTCTATTATTTCCTTGTTGATTTTCTGTCTGGATGTTCTGTCCATTGGTATTAATGGTGTGTTGAGGTCCCCTACTATTATTGTATTGTTGTTGATGTCTTCTTTTAGTTCTATTAAGAGTTGCTTTAAAAATTTTGGTGCTCCTGTGTTGGGTGCGTATATATTTATAAGTGTTATATCTTCTTGGTGGAGAGTCCCTTTTATCATTGTATACTGTCCCTCTTTGTCTTTCTTTATCTGTTTTGCTTTGAAGTCTACCTTGTCTGATATTAGTATAGCAACACCTGCTTTCTTTTGTTCATTATTAGCTTGGAGTATTGTTCTCCATCCCTTCACTCTGAGTCTGTGTTTGTCTTTGGGGCTGAGGTGTGTTTCCTGGAGGCAGCATATTGTTGGGTCTTGTTCTTTGATCCATCCTGCCACTCTGTGTCTTTTGATTGGGGAGTTCAATCCATTTACATTTAGAGTGATTATTGAGATGTGGGGGCCTACCATGACCATTTTATGTCTTGTTTTCTGGTTTTCTTCAATTTCCTTTGTTTCTCATCCCATGGTTTAATCTGTTCTGATGAAGAGCTGCTACTCTCTGTTGTTGTCCTTCTACTTGTCTCCTCTGCTCTTGGTTTTGTAGCCCCTTTCCTTTTTTTGATTTTTCAGGAATGAGGGTTTTCCTGAGGATTTCCTGAAGAGGAAGTTTTGTGGCAATGAACTCCCTTAATTTTTGTTTATCTGGGAAAGTTTTTATTTCTCCTTCGTATTTGAAGGATATTTTTGCTGGGTAGAGAATTCTCAGCTGTAGGTTTTTGTCCTTCAGATTTTTGAATATATCATTCCACTCTCTTCTAGCCTGTAACGTTTCTGCTGAGAAATCTGCTGATAGCCTGATGGAGGTTCCTTTGTAGGTTAGTTTCTTTTGCCTGGCTGTCCTTAGTATTTTCTCCTTGTCGTTGACTTTTGCTAGCTTCACTACTATATGCCGTGGGGTTGGTCTTCTTGCATTGATAAAGTTTGGAGATCTATTGGTTTCTGTCACCTGAAGATCCATCTCTCTCACCAGATTTGGGAAGTTCTCAGCCATTATTTCTTTGAATAGGCTTTCTGCCCCTTTCTCCTTCTCTTCTCCCTCTGGTATACCTATAATCCTTACATTGCATCTCCTAATTGTGTCTGATAATTCTCGGAGAGTTTCTTCATTTCTTTTTAATCTTACTTCTCTCTCCTCCTCTGCCTGCAGCATTTCTATATTGCCATCTTCCAAATTGCTAATTCTTTCCTCCATATTATCGGCCCTACTGTTCAGTGCATCTAGATTTTTCTTAATCTCCTCTATTGTGTTCTTCATTTCCAGTATTTCTGTTTGGTTCTTCTTTGTATCAAACTCTTTTGTGACATAGCTCCTGAACTCGTTGAGTTGTCTATCTGAATTCTCTCTTAACTCATTGAGTATTTTAATGATGGCTGTTTTGAAGTCATCGTCATTTAGGTTATATATCTCATTTTCTTTGGGATTGTTTTCTGTGTATTTGTTATTTTCCTTCTGTTCTAGAGATTTAATGTATTTTTTCATATTACTTGATGTTGTTGATTTGTGCCTCCGCATAGAGTTTAGTTGCTCCTTCCAGTTGTTTCTGCTGCTGTGGTGGGGGAGCAGCTGTTTATACTGCACCAACCAGGAACCCTATCCGCAGTTGCTAACTGGGCCTGGGCCCCCCCTCGTAGTCACAGTGGTCCTTTGGATTCCCTCTTCTGCCATGGGGGCCGTCACGGGGGGGCTTCAGGCTGCTGGTGCCTACTGTTGCAGCCCACCTAGACATGCTCCCTCCTTGGGGTCTGCAACGGTGTTATGGGCTTTTCCAGCGGCCAGGCATAGGATCACTTATATTTGCCGCTCCATCACTGTCGGCACCCACAAAATCTCACTTGTCCACTATGGGTCACAGCAGAGCTATTGGCATCTTCTACAGTCTGTGGTTAGCTCTCCTAGCTATGCTACTTTTGTCCCGGGGTCTTCCAGCCTTGTGGCTGATGGATGGGTGCTCTCGACTAGTGCTGTGCAGAGGCTTTCCCTGAGGCTGCTGTGAGCCTGTAGGGTTTCCCCTAGGCTATGGAGCTGGGTTGCTGGAACTCCACCCAGCCCCAGTCCTGTTCCCCAGGAACTCAGGGAGCCCTTTGCCCTGTCTGGGGGATAGCCAGAGATCCTGATTTCAGTGGTAGCTGGTCAGCTGCTGCCCTGCCTGATATTCTCCTCTCTGGGACCCTCCCGGTGTTGTGGATGCTGCGCGTGGCCCCTCCGCTAATAGCAGACAGAGAGTTTTGTCTGCTGCCCGGGCAGAACTCTGGAGCTTCCCCTCCGGGGCGCGGAGCCGGCCTCTGGAGCTTCACCCAGCCCCAGTCCTCTCTGAGATCTATGGCAATCCCATTCCCCACCGTGCAGGCAGTGGCAGCCGGGGGGCCTCCGTACCCTCAGTGATTCTCTCTGGGACCCTCTGGGCGCTGCGAACACTAGGTGGAATCTCCCTGCCAATGGCGGGGAGAGACTCTCCCCACAGGCTCAGGTGTGCAACTCCAGAGTTTCCCTCTGTGTTTAGGAGTAATTGCGGGGGGTTTAGGTAGGGCTCCGGTCACCTGTTTCCACCGTCGCTCCTCTGTTGTGTGTTCGCTCCTGCCCTAGGTGTGTGTTGATCTTCTGGGGGCATCCGTTGGAAGAAAGCCACTTGCAGGTGCCAGGCTGTTAGGTCGGGGTTGGAGAGTTTTCACCTGTCTTCACATCCTCCCGGAGGGAAGTCCGTCTGCCTTCCGATGTATAGTCGCATGGGTCTCTCAGACGTCCTGAGATGCCGTCTGGATATCCTTTGTTAAGCGATGAGTGTCCAAATAATTGTAGACTCGAAGGGGGAGAGACAAAGAGGACTACTCACGGTGCCATCTTGGATCCTCCCCCTAAGATATGGTTTTTATGACAAATGGACATGCTATGTTTAAAGACATTCACTATATCTATAAAATCAAACTAATGTGTTCATAGTAAGAATTCAAAAAATATTAAAAAGCATAAAGACAAAGTCAGAAATCACTCATAAAATACAACACCTCTAACACCTAAAGCCAATAACTTTAAATACTTTTTGTGTACATACATATCAGAAATATTATATAAAGCAGTCATATTGCATTTATAGTTTTGTATCACATTTCTTAAAATTAAACATTTTATTCTGAGATAACTGTAGAATTCACATGCAGTTGTAAGAAATAATACAGAGAGACTCCATGTACCTTTTACCAAATTTCCCCCAATGGTAACATCTTACAAAACTATAGTTCAATATCACAACCAGGAAACTGACATTTACAATCCACTGATATTATTTATATTTCCCTGTTTTACTCATACGTGTATGTGTCTGTGTGCTTAGTTCATTACAATTCTATCACATGTGTGGGCTCATGCACCCACAACCCCAGTCAAGATGCAGAGTAGTGCCATCACCACAAGCCCTTATATAATCATACCATTTTCCTCTCATGTGCTCGCACCTATTGCTGACCCCTGGCAACCACTAATCTGTTCTCCAAAATCTCTGAATTTTGTCTCTTCAAAAATGTTTTATAAATCAAATCATACATTTTGGTATGTATGTAACCTTATGGGATTGGCTTTTTTCACTCAGCATAATTTCCTTGAGGTCCATCTAGGTTGCATGTGCCTCACTAATTCATTTCTCTTCATTGCTGCATAGTATTCCATGGTGTGGATGCACCAGTTTGTTTAACCAGAAGAGACGAGGTAGACTGGCCATGCCCTGAGGCCCAGTATTGCCTGTTTATTTTAGCCTCTACTAAAAAGAGTTGAAGAACATTTGAGAAGTTTCCAGTTTTTGACTATTATGAATAAAACCGCTATGAACATTCGTGTACACGTTTTTGTGTGAAGATAACTTTATATTTCTCTTGGGATAAATGCTCAAGATTACAATTGCTGAGTCACATAGTAACTGTGTGTTTAATTTATAAGAAACTGCCAGAATTTTTTTCTGGAGTGTGAAACATACATTTTTAACATAAGGTGTGACTACTTTGCTAAACAATTAGTCTTTAAAAAAACATGATTTTTAAAGACTACATAATATTGCATAGGATGGATGTAGCACAATTTATTCAAGCTTTTCCCAAATGCTGAAGATTTTGGTTGTTTCACATTTCTTTCCACACAGAAATCATTAATAGTGCCCTGCATGTGGAGTTGGCACAAAGCACAGGCCAGCTGGAATTGGTTCTTGCAGTGCCCAGGGGTGAGCAGGTTCTGAAAGACTGACTCATGCCAACTGCACTGCACAGGGGCCTCGGGAGACATCAGGCTGTCACTATTTTCATCATTTGATGAGAAATATAACTGTCAGACAGAGAGTGTTTATGGTAGCACTGGCATAAACGACACCCCTGCCACCTATGTTGGAAGGCTGTCACAGTCAGAAATTCCCTTTTAGTTTACCAGGAGAAAGACACCAGAATGTCACAACTCTTCATGTTGTCAAGTGCCAGGAGAATCAGATGATCCATTGGTGCACTTGGCACCAG
>NW_025802749.1:1692-1946 GCF_021613505.1 Equus quagga | reverse complement strand
TTGTTGTTATGGGGAGAACATTTGAGATCTACTCTCTCATCCACTTTCAAGTATTCAATACAGTATTGTCGGTTGTAATCACCATGCTGTACAGTAGATCCCAGAATTGATTCCTCTTCTAACTGGCAGTTTGTAACCTTTGACCAACATCTCCTCATTTCCCGCACCCCCCAGCCCCTGGAAACCACAAATCTACCCTTTGCATGATTTTGGCTTTTTTAGATTCCACATGTAAGTGATATCATACAGTGTTT
>NW_025802749.1:0-1682 GCF_021613505.1 Equus quagga | reverse complement strand
AATCATTGCCAAGATCAGATCAAGGAACTTTGTCTCTATGTTTTCTTCTAGGAGTTTTATGGTTTCAGGTCTTAATTTAAGTCTGTAATCCACTTCAAGTTAATTTTTGTGACTGGTGTAAGATAGGGGTCTAATTTCATTCTTTTCCATGTTAATAGCAAGTTTTCACGCCACCATTTTTTGGAGAGACAGTCCTTTCTCCATTGAGTATTCTTGTCTCCCTTGGCAAATATTAGTTGAGTATATGTGTGTGGGTTTATTTCTGGGTTCTTGACTCTCTTACGTTGGTCTATGTGTCTGTTTTTATGTGAGTACCAGACTGCTGTGATTACTATCGCTTTGTATTTTAGTTTGAAATCAGGACGTGTGATGCCTCTGGCTGTGTGCTTTCTTGGGATTGCTTTGGCTGTTTGGTTCTTTTATGGTTCTGTATGAATATTAGGATTGTTTTTCCATTTCTGAGAGAAACACCATAGGAATTTTGCTGGGGATTGCATTGACTCCATAGGTGACTTTGGGTAATATGGACATTTTAACAGCATTAATTCTTCCAATCCATGAACATGGAAACTTTCCATTTGTTTGTGTCTGCTTCAATTTCTTTCATCAATAACACAGAGTTTTCAGTGTACAGATCTTTCACTTACTTGGTTGAATTTATTTCTAAGGATTTTATTGTTTTTGGTGCTATCGTGACTGGGAATGTTTTCTTTTTTTCTTTTTCAGATGCTTAATTTTTAGAGTATAGAAAAGGAACTGATTTTTTTGAAAGATTTTGTATCCTGGAACTGATCTGACTCTGTTTATTAGTTCTAACAGTTCTCTGGTGGAGAACTTAGGCATTTCTATCTATAAGATCAAATCACCTGCAAACAGAGACCATTTTACTTCTTCCTTTCTGATTTAATGCCTTTTACTACTTTTTCTTGCCTAATTTCTCTGGCTGGGACTTCCAGTACTATGTGGAATAGAAGTGGTGAGAGTGGGCATCCTTGTGTTGTTCCTGATCTTAAAGGAAAATCTTTCAGCCTTTCACCTTTGAGTGTGATGTTAGCTGTGGGCTTGTTAGATATGTTCCTTCTATGTCCAATTTGCTGAGAATTTTTATCCTGAAAGGATACTGAATTTTGTCAAGTGCTTTTTGTGCATCTTTTGCGATGACTGTATGATTTTATCCTTCCTTCTATTAATGTTGTGTATCATACTTATTGGTTTTCATATGCAGAACCATCTTAGCTTGACAGGAATAAACCCTACTCGAACGTGGTGTATGATCCTTTTAGTGTACTTTTACATTTGCTTTCCTATATTTTGTTGAGAATTTTTCCATCTATATTCATCAAGGATATTGAGCTGTACTTTTCTTTTCTTGTGATGTCATTATCTGACTTTGGTATCAGGATAATTCTGGCCTTATAAAATCAGTTTGGGAGTATTCCCTCCTCTTCAATATTTTGCAAGAGTTTGAGAAACATTGCCATTAATTCTTTAAATGTTTGGTAGAAGTCGCCCAGGAAACCTTCTGATTCTGGGCTTTCTTCATTGTGAGGGTTTTGTTTGTTTGGTTTGGGGTTTTTTTGGATAGTGTGGAGTGATCCCTGGCCTGTTTTTTTTTCTTCTCAGTGTGCTTTTTTTTTGGTGAGGAAGATTAGCCCTGAGCTAAGATCTGTTGCCAATCTCCC
>NW_025802748.1:0-7283 GCF_021613505.1 Equus quagga | reverse complement strand
AGCACCCTCACCGCAAGGCCCACCTCAGTGCCAACACTTAGGCCCCCCTGCCAGTACGCCCTCCCCCGCTGTCGCCTCCAGCTCAGCAGGCCTCCAGGCCAGGTCATCTCTCCCTCCTCAAGCCTCCCGCCGCCGAGTGCTGCACCCCTGGCCGTTCCTACACTGCTTTCCTTTCCTTACAGCCCGTGTCAGTGCGGACGCCCAAGGCGCGCGAGGAGCGCTTGCTGCACACCAGGCCCTGCGCTGAGCACTTGACAGACATGATCTCCTCCTCAACTCCATCTCAAGTTACTACTATTTCTCCTATTTCGTAGCTGAGGAAAACAAAGCACAAAGACGTTAAATAAGATGGGGCTGCGCTCTGACTCGCAATCCATGGGGATTGCAGGCGAGAGAAAGGAGTTCCTGACAGCACGGGAGGAGCCCATGAAGCTGGCCTGGGGGGGGGGCGGCGGGGGCTGGGCCCGTCAGCTTTCAGACCAGCCCTGTTCCCCAAGCTGCTCTGGCCACTGGGCGCTGCGGACTTTCCCTCCCGGGTCTTCCTCCCAAGCGCCTCTCCCGGGTCTTCACCCGACAGGCGAGTGCTGAGTCCCGCTCCCCTCCAGGTGCTGTTTCAGGGGTCCAGAAGCACGCCTGCTGGGAGGCAACCTGGAAGCCAGGTAAGAAAGCACATACAGAGGTAACAAGCCATATTACTAGCCGATGTTTTCTTTTTGTTTATGAAAAATTATCTAGACCTTAATAAGAGGCATCTCACTCTATTTCCACAACTGAATAGGACACATACATTTCACAATTTCTTAGAAGTGTTAAGGTACAATAAATGATTTTCTCCCCAGTAGAGATAATAACCCTAAAGTTTAGTTTTTTACTGACATTAACCAGTTTTAATCTAATTTAACAATCTTATTTTAGCATTTCTTTTTTCCCCACTGAACTGACTATAAAATCCCATTTTTTCACATTCTTCTTTTGAACCAGCCTTGTCGCTCATGAGTTAAATAAAGTGATGACACAGGCATATTATCTAACTATGTAAGAATTATGTTTTTAGCATTTTTAGGATTATACATTGACAATCATAGTCAGAGGATTAAAATAGTAGAGGTGATCATGGGGGAATGAGCAGCTCCTCCAGAATGAGTGATCAAGGAGGGCCCCTCAGAGGAGGTGAGCACATGAGCTATAGGACTAAAAGGAGCTGGCATGTAAAAATGAGGGGGAGTCCTTCCAGGTGAGGAAACAGCTGAGCAAAGGACCTAAGGACAAAAAGAGTCTGGCTTGTTCAGTGAGGGGTGTGCTGGTCAATGTGGACGGCTGGCTGGAGGGGGTGGGGGTGTGCTGGTCAATGTGGACGGCCCGCTGGACAGGGTGGGGCGGTGCCGGGGGAGGGAGGAAGGTGGGATGCTTGATTTGGAGTCTTAGCCATTCTCTGCAGTGTAAATATTCCCACCATCTTGAGTTACCAATGAAAGGCACTGAACATGTAGTCAGGAAAGATGCACAGGAACCGTGTGAGCTGTTCCAGCACACCACTGTGCCGTTCTGCAAAAAGAAAGAAAGCCAGAATAGCAGGGCAGACAAAGGTGACAGTTTTAGGAGATGAGGTCAAAGAGGCAGGCAGGGAGCAGATCTGGGAAGGAGTCTAGATTCTACAGCCACGTGCCATGTAGCAATGTTCCCATCGAGGCTGGGCAGCATGTACGACAAAGGTCCCATAAGGTCAGCACCACGTGCCTGGGTGTGTGGTAGGCTGGACCATCTGAGTTTGCATAAGTGCCCTCTGTGACGTTCACACAATGACGAAGCCGCCTGATGACGCATTTCTCAGAACATATTTCTGTCGTTAGGCGGTGCATGAATGTATTCCAATTATGATGGGAAGCCTTTGGAGGACTTTTAAACATGGGACCGACACTCCCTCTTCCTTTCTTCCTTCTTGATGTTTCTCTAGAGAGGAAGGAGGAACATAAATTCCTCTCCTAATTTCATGCATTAGTGATAAACATGCCCTGGAGTCTCACCCCCTAACTCCTGAGGCTTGTCAGCAAATACTGTGCTGTATGATCATCTCCAGTTTCTCTCAGGAGCAAGGGCTCAATTTTTTGAAAGAAGGTAAGTAAATTCAGTCCTTTAAGATCATACAGAGAAGGAACGGTTGAGTAAAATTGTTTAAAAATGTGTTGTGCTGTTTCAAACTGTTAAAAATGGTTCCAGAGGTAGTTTAATACCTGTTAAAGGATGATTGCTATCAGCAATAGCTGGTTGACTGCCTGGTCACTGGAGCTGCTGCAAGAGAAAGACAGCTGCCTTTACGATAATTGACCTGCTGCTGGAAAAGGTGACTCAGCAGATCTGAGACCCAGCGCTGGAGGCACGCAGTGGGCCAGGGAGACCCATTGCAACAGCTGTGGGGGAGCCCTTGGCCAGAGGGCTTCATCCCATTTGGCCTGGTGGGTTGTTGGCTCAGAGACTGGGATGCCTAGGAGCAGCCATGTCTTTCCTTTTGAGTTTCGCTTTAAATTGGGATCTAGAGCTGCAGCCCTGGAAAGTTCCCTTTTCCAGGCTGCTTTACACTTCCTTCCTTGGACTATAAGGTCCTCATGGGAAGGAACCACATATTATTCATTTCTGTATTTTTCATGGTGCCCAGTGAATGCTGGTAAATAATAAGTGGTGTTCACTAGAAGTAAATTTTACTAGATAGTCCATATGTGCCCAGCACCATGGACTGCCAGGGACTGAGAGATAAACAGGATGCAACACCATACCAGATGAACAGAAAGAGAGCAATAGCAAGAGTGAGAGAAACAGAGACAGAGAGACAGAGATAAAGGGAAGAATTATACCCTGAGAGTTCTTCAAAAGATTGGCATCGGGGCCGGCTCTGTGGCTGCGTGGTTAAGTTCGCGCACTCCGCTGTGGCGGCCCAGGGTTGGGATCCTGGGCGCGGACATGGCACCACTCGTCAGGCCACGTTGAGGCAGCGTCCCATATGCCACAACTAGAAGGACCCGTGACTAGGATATACAAGTGTGTACCAGGGGGGATTTGGGGAGATAAAGCAGGGAAAAAAAAAAAAAAAAAGATTGGCCACAGTTGTTAGCTCAGTTGCCAATCTTAAAAAAAAAAAAAAAAAAAGGAATGGAAAAAAAAAGAAAAAAGATTGGCATGGTTAACGGTCTCACAAAAAGACAAACAATCAGAGAAAGGGCACCAAAGACAGATATATAGAAAGACTGAGTAATAAAATATGAGTTAATTAAAAGGCCATGGCCATGTTAAGGGAATAGTAATGGCTATTCTGAAATTTTTCCAGGATAACATCGTCTTAGCTCTGCTTAATAGTTTAGAAACTCAACAGCCTAAATCATGTGTCGGAGCGAGCCCAGAATGACTTTCTGATGAGCTTCTCGGCTGCTCACACAGCTTGAGCAGCTTCAAGGTGTCCATCACCCTGGACAGAATCTGAGGACCTGAAATGCCATCATGCCCCAATGTGATACAGAGCAGGGGCGTATGGGATGAGGAACTAAATGCAGTCCTGGTCAAGTCCGTCTCACAGTGGGTCCACGTGGTGGTCACTGCCCCTCTTCCTGAATTTATCACTGGAATGGCTGCAGAACCAGTGGATGCACACTGCACAAACAGTGGCTGCAGAGCCCTCGAATCGACTCCCTGACTTATGGCATAAAAGCTATTCTAGTAGGAAAGACCAAGAATCCACTGAAATTGCCCCTTGTCTCCCCACTCTTGACCGAAAAAATAAATCAAAACCAAAATATAACATCCTGAAGAGAAGGGTGCAGATTAGTGCCACTCTCAAAGATTTAAAGGATGCAGGAGTAGTAGTCTCCATTTAACTCACTAGTCTGGCTCCTGCAAAAACAGGATGAGTCATAGCAGACAATAGCAAACCCCTACAAATTTAACAAGTAGTCACCCTGGTTAAAGCTATGTTGGATGTGTTATCTTTACTAGAGCATGTCAACACATAGCATATGTGCAAGGCAGCTGTTGACTTGGCAAATGCATTGTCTCAACACCCATCATGAAAGAGGCTCAGAGTTAGCATTCGTATGGGGTGGACACCAGTATGCATTCAGTCTTACCCTGGGTAGGGGTATGCTAATCCTGCTCTCTGTTACCATGTGGTCTGGAGGGACATTCCACAGTCATCACATTGGCCCACTATATTGATGATATCATGTTAATTGGACCTAATGAGCAAGAACAGCAAACATTCTGCATACCTCATTAAGACACTTGATCTATAAAGTAGGAGACAAAACCCACAAAAATTCAAGGGTCTGCTATTTGTTGAAGCTGTTTTGGTCCAGTGGTCATGGGAATTCTGGAATATCACCTCAAAAGCAAAGGATAAGTTATTGAACCTTGAACCTGAACCACCAAGAGCAAAGCACAATAACTGGGGATCTCTTCAAGTTTCAGAATAACGTAAACCATGCTTGTGAATACTACTTTGGCTCATTTATTGGGTAACATGGAAGTATACTAGTTTTGAGTGGCCCAATGCAAGAAAGGGATCTGCAGAATGGTTAGACTATGGTAATAAGCAGCCCTGCTTAGAACACATTGCTTGGCAGAATCCTTGGTGCTAAAGATGTGTCCTAGGAATGGATGTCGTGTGCAGTAGAAGAGCTGCGGTGCAGACCCTGTGGCTCCGGAGCGGGGCCACGCCATCCACAGCAGAGAACCAGAGACCACTTAAAAAGAGCTCTGGGCATGCTACTGGGCCCTGGTAGAGGCTCAGCATCTGACCACGGGACACCAAGTGACCTTACAACCAGAATTTCCCATCATCTGCTGGATTATCAGGCTCACTAAGTCATAAGTCAGGCTGGCCCAGCATCAATTTACCATGAGATCCTAGTTAATTAATTGCTCGGAAGAAGAAAGATTGGAAAAGCAGGGCTAAAGAGCTCGAAAGAGATACATAGATAGACATAGGAGAGTGGGCACAGACTCTGAGGATCTTAGCATTGTTAGCTAACACCCACCAGAAAGCATCCACTGCAGAAGAGACCCCAAAGAGTCAAGTGGACAGGATGATTCAGCCAGTAGATGTCAGCCAGCCTCTGGCCTTGCCCCGAGTGTGTGCTTGTGCAATGGGTGCATGAGTGGAGGAGCAGTGGAATAGCCATGACAGCAGAAATGGAGGCTACACGAGACCAACTGCATGGGCTCCCTCTCCCCAAGGCTGATCTAGCTGCAACCACTGATGGATATCCAACTGCCAGTTCTAGAAACTAACACTAACCAGTCACTTGGAAGCAAGTCGATTACATTGAACCTCTTCTACCAGGGAAGGAACAGTGATTCATCTTGACTGGAAATGGCATTTATTACGGATATTGGTTTGCCTTTCCTGCCCACAGGGCCTCAGCCAGTACTGCCATGCCAGGCTCCTAGAACATCTGATCTACTGACATGGGATTCCACATAACATCACCTCAGACCACAGGATCCACTGTACAGCAAAGATGGTGCAGCGGCGGGCACATGACCATGGCATACACTGGTTCTGCCACTTGCCACACTACCCAGAAGCTGCTGGGTGAAAGAGCAATGGAACAGCTTCTTAAAGGCATAGCTGAGGAACCAGCTCAGCAATGACACTCTGCAAAGAGAATGTCATCCTTTAAAATGTTGCATACTCTTTAAACCAGTGGCCATTCTGTGATGTTATGTCCCCAAGGGATAGGATACATGGTTCACGAAAAATGGAAGTAGGAGTGACACTGTTCAACATCCTTGGCATGTTTGTGCATCTGTCTATGTAACTTTAGGCTCTGTGGGTTTAGAGGTTCTGTTTCCTGTGGGGTAAATGCTTCCACCAAGGGGACACAGTCAGAGTCCCACTAAACTTAAAGCTCCTGCTGCCACCTGGTTACTTTGGACTCCTCTTGCCAAGAGACCAGACGTCACAGAAGCAGTTACTATGATGGCAGGGGTGATTGGCCCTGCCCATCATGAGGCAGAAGGACTCCTGCAGTATAATCCTGGTAGGGAGGAATAACTTTGGCAACCACGTGATACACTGGTGGCATCTCTTGTTACTCTCACACCCAGTTTTAACTGTAAATCTGCAAGTATAGCAACCACAGCCTGCTAAAGGCACAGGAACCACATCTCAGACCCCCGGAATGAAGTTCTACGTTACCTCCCTCCCAGCTCCCATCACGCAAGCCACCTCAACCAGCAGAACTGCTAGCCTCCCCAAGAGAGGGGAATCTGAAAGTGTGGTGGGAGAGGTGGATTATGAGTATCAGTCATGGCCTGAGCAGCCCCAGCAGGGGAAACTATAGTTTGTCCCACTGGTCCCCTCTTGCGAGTCTCCTCAGAAATGATGACCAAACAGAATCCTGGAGAAGCTGTGCCCTAAGGGAGAGAAGTTAAAAAGATACACATTCAGGTGATTCTGATCTCAAAGTATTAAGGTAAAAATCCCCAAAACTTTCATAAATATAAAAATATAGGTTGCCTTAAAAGGAATAAAAATCTGACTACTATCAAACTTCTTATTAGCAATATGGGATGCTGGAAACCATGATACCGTGCCCTCAAAGTTTTTAGGGGAAATTATTTAAGCCTAGAATTCTATATCCAATATCAAGTGTAAGGTTAAAAATCAAACATATTAAAACTCATCATCAATGAACCATCTTTGAAAAATTATAACTTGAGGGTGTGCTTATAATAAAATTAATCAAGAAATATGAACCCTTGGGATACAAGAAACAGTGGTGTTCCAGCTACTCTTGCTTCATAACAAGGTGCCCCAAATGTAGACATGTAAAGCCACCGTTTTCTTATGCTCGAGGATTCTGTGGTCAGGAATTTGCACAGGGCACAGCAAAGATTGCTTATCTCTGCTCCTCAATGTCTGGGGCCTCAGCAGAAGACGCAAATGCCGAGGGTGACTCAACAAGTGAGGGCTGGAATCATCTGGAGACGTCTTCCCACAGATGTCTGCTGGTTGATAATAGTCATGGACTGGGACCTCAGTAGGGCCATCAGCCAAATCACCTACTTTTGGACTCTCCATGTGTCCACAGGAGCTAGTTTGGTTCCAAGAGTGAACCTCTCAAGACAAAGTGGCAGAACAGACAATATAGCCTTTTCACGCTCTGGGCTTGAAAGCCACACAGCATCATTTCCATGGCACTCCAGTGGTCAAGGCGGCACAAAGGTAAACCCAGCTCAGGGAGAGGACGTGGGTCTAACTGTAAGAAGAGCACGGCGGATGGGAGACTATTGTG
>NW_025802747.1:0-1836 GCF_021613505.1 Equus quagga | reverse complement strand
TTTCTAACTCTTCCCTCTTCCCAGCACATGTTCCTACCAACTTCTTCACAGGGAAAATCAACTCAGCAGGATGCAACAAGGTCAACTTTGTGTGCTCAAAAACACCAGGCATTTGAAATCTGGTCCATTCTCTCCTCATTCCTTGTCCCCACAGATAGACAAAATGTGCTTCCTACATTTCAAGGCTAATCCCTCTGCCTGTATTTGGTTGCTGACACTTGATTTCTCAATAACTTTACATCATTGCTCGTACATTATGTCTCTGGTCCTTGCACGGTCTCCCTTCTCAACAGCTTCCTTGTAACCTTCACTGCAACATTCTAAGTCTCTCTCTTATTAAAAATTATTGTTATACACTTGATCCCTCCCTCTTTTTCCTCTATACACTCAAAACTGCCATTTGCCTCCTTTCTGGAATGAAAAATCTCTCTCTTAAGCTTACAATGAGCTTCATATCACTGGCTGGAGTAAATATCTTTTGGTCCTCTCAGTAGTACTGGATACTGTGGTTACTGCCTCCATCATGAAACTTCTCTTTGTCTCTGGCTTCCATGTCTCAACACTCCCTGGGAATCTTCCTATCTCTCGAGCTGAACTTTATTCATCTTCTTTAGATTTCATCTACTGTACCTGGCTTAGTTCTAGAAACACATCTATGCTCATATTATACCTGCCTCAAAGACAGTCTCGTGCACAGGGACTCACTGCAGAAGGAAATGATGGCCAAATATATTTCTCTAGCCCTGAAGGACCCACGAGCCCCAGACCACTACCTCCGATTGCCTACTTGACATCCCTACTTAGATATCTCGGAAGCAGCCCAACATGGTCATAACAGAACTTATCATCTTTTTCACCAACTCAGCCCTCTTCAGGGTTTCTCATCTCCTTGGACGGCATCTGCACACATCTTGTCGCACCAGTCAGGACCTGGAACATCCTTCACATTCTCCTCCTCCCTACCTTGTTCCACCCTAAACCAACCCATGGCTAAATTTTGCTAATATTTCCCCTCAGTGCTTACAAATCTGTCTCATTGACACCATCTCGATCACCTCCCTAATTCCAGCTCCCATCTTCCCTTGGCTTAATTGCAATATCCCCCTAACTCATCTCTCCTCTACTCTTCTCCCTCTTCCAATGAGTTTTTCACGTAAAATTCAGAGTTATTTTCTCAAAACAAAAATTTAGTCATGTACCTCCTTGCACAGAAATCTTCCAAATGATTCCCCATTGCCACTAGGAGCAAGACCAAAATATATGAGGATTCCAATTCACCCGCATCCTTACCAAAACTTGGTATTGTTTTATTTTATACCTTAGTTTATGTGAAATATTTTTCATTATGGTTTTGATTTGCATTTTCCTAATGTCTAATGATGTTGAGCATATTTTCACGTGCTTATTAGGCATTTGCATATCTCCTTTGGGGAAATATGTATTCAAATCCTTCCCCTATTTTTGAGTCATTTCTCTTTTATTGATCAGTTTTAAGAACTCTATATATGTTCTGGATACAGGTCCCTTGCAAGATATATGATTTGCCATTATTTTCTCCCATTCATAGGTTGGCTTTTCAATCAATTGATAGCGGCCATTGATGCAGAAAAGCCTTTAATTTTGATGAAGTCCAATTTATCTATTTTTATGTTTACTTGTGCTTTGTGTGTCATATCTAAAAAGAATTGCCTCCACCAAGGTCACAATGATTTATGCATATTTTTTCTTCCAAGTCTTTTAAAGTCTTAGTTATTACATTTATGTATATGATCCATTTGGAATTAATTTTTTTTAAAGTGTGAGGTTTTTAATATGGTGTGAGGTCCATATTCTTTT
>NW_025802746.1:0-1177 GCF_021613505.1 Equus quagga | reverse complement strand
GCCTAAATCCTTAAATAAAATATTAGAAAATATAATCAAGCACATTAAAGAAATGGCACACTACGCTCAATTAGGGCTTTTTAAGTGTTTCAAATGGAAAAACTTCAAAGAACATTCAGCTTATAGTGAGGCAGAAATGAGTTCAAGACAGTCCAAATATTGGTATAAATTTTATATTGAATTATAATCAATAAAAACAAACAACAAAATTCCTGAAGCTTTCCTTCTTTTTAATTTTCTGGTTTAGTTCAAATTGCGTGAAAATTATCTGTTTCCTGAAGATTTGATGAAATTCCCATGTGAACCTATCTGGACGTAGAGCCTTTTTGGGTGGGTAGCCCTTTGAAATCTTTAAACACTATTAAAACCTTAAAAGAAATCTATCTTCAATTCTCAAAATGCTCCATTATCCTCGTACAAGTGCATGTAACACATGCTTTCTCTTCTTCCTGGGGCATCATTCTTTCCTTCTACATCTGACTATCAACACCTGTCTTTAGACTGAGCTTGAATCGTCTCACCTGAGTAGCATTCCTTGTCTTTGTAAGGCTTATTGACTCCTTATGTCCCTAGTACATCCTACTTCTATTTCTATAATCACTTTTTATACTTTATTGGAATTTTTCTTTACTTTCCTGCTTATATCATTAGGCTGGAGATGTTCGACGGAAACGTGGTTTATTTGAAAGAGAATAAGATTTGGAGTTAGAATAGTATTGAAATTTGGGCTCTTCCACTTATTAGGGGGTCTAACATTAATCAATTTCATGCATAAAAATTATTAAAAACTTGGAAATAATGTAAGAAGATGACTGAATGTCCTTTCATTGGCATACCATAGCATCGTCTAACCAGCCAACCTAAGGCTTATTCATTTATCTAGAACAATGTATCTGTTTGACTTTATGATTTACTATTTGGTTAGAACCCAAACATTGTGCAGTTATATGTTAATCTGTAGATTTCTGTCCAGGAGAAAGATAAAGCAGAGATTACAATTTTATTGACCTTTAGGATCTTAACCATTTTCTATATAACCTAACAACCTTGATCTAACATTCTTTGGTTGATGTTGTGTTGTCAAATGTGCTTTTACTGATAAACTATATAAACCCCTGTTTCCCAAAAAGGGTTTGTGATTCTTGGAACCACTTTGATCATCTCATTGATTTCCACA
>NW_025802745.1:0-6501 GCF_021613505.1 Equus quagga | reverse complement strand
TTCATATGCCCCCTGCCTCCACACATGCATGGCTTCCCCCATTTTCAACATCTCCCACCAGAGTGATAAATGTGTTATGATTGATAAGACTACATTAGCACATCATAATGACCCCAAGTCCATAGTTTACCTTAGGGTTCACTCTTGGTCTTGTTCATTCTATAACTCTGGACAAGAGAATAAGATGTGTCCATCTTCAGGGTACCATACAGAGTATTTTCAATGCCTGAAAAATCCTCTGTGCTCTGCAGAGTCATCCCTCTTCCTGCCCCCATCAATCTTCAGCAACCACTTAGGCGTTTGTTCAGATCTTTCACTCATTGATTAATGAGGTTGTTTGTTTCCTTATTATTGAGTTCCAAGTGTTCTCTATGCATTTCCTGTATCACTCCTTTATGAGATGCGTTTTTGCAAATATTTTACTGTAGTCTGTTACTTGTCTTCTCAATCTCTTATCATCTTTCACAGAGCAGAAACTTTTTACTTTTAATGAAGTCCAATTTATCCATTTCTCATGGATTGTGGCTTGAGTTGTATCTAAAAAATCATCAACATACCCAAGGTCATCTTGGTTTTCACCTACGTTATCTTCTAAGAGTTTTGGAGTTTTGCGTTTTACATTTAGATGCATGATCTATATAGAGTTAATTTTTGAGAAGGGTGTAAGATCTGTGTCTAGATTCATATTTTTGCAGCTGGATGTCCATTGTTCCAGCAGCATTGATTGAAGAGCCGATGTTGGCTCCAGTGTATTGCCTTTGCTCCTTTGTCAAATCTCAGTTGACTATATTCCTGTGGGTTTATTTCTAGGCTCTCTATTCTGTTCTATTGATTGATTTGTCATTTCTTTCACCAATATCACACTGTCTTGATTACTGTAGCTTTCTAGTAAGTCTTGAAGTCAAGTAGTTTCCAACTTTGTTCTCCTCATTCAACATTGTGTTCTCTATTCAGAGTGAATTATACACTTTAAAATGTTGAATTTTTTGGTATGGAAATTAATATCTAAATAAAAAATATTTAAATCACCTCCTCAGAGAAACCTCCCCAGGCCACACTATGGAAGATGCTACCCCACGGCACTCCCTGCACTTCTGTCTCTGTCACTCCCCTGGCAGCGTCTATTGAAGACACATCTCTCCCTAGGGTTACCCTGCTCCTTAACTGCAACCCTGGTGATGATCAATTTTCCCATGGAGTAGGCTTGGTAATGGCTGTCACCAAAGATGTCCACATACTAGTCCTCAGAGCCTGTATATGTGTTACCTTCATGGTAAAAGTCGCTATCCCAGTGGGATTAAGGGTAGGATCTTCAAATGGAAAGTTACCAACCTCTGTGGGCATCTAGACCTTCCACGACCCCACACACCCGAGTGTAGACAGGGGCTAGAGGAGTGAGGCCACAGTGTCTCCTGTATAAATTAGGATGCTTGAAGTCAGTGATCCACATGACTGCAAAGTGTCTGTTGGCCTTGGTTCTCCATCAATGACCCACTATGCTCCAAGACCCTGGGATAATGCTTCCCAGACCTTGCAGGCCTGTGGATTAGGGAGAGGTTCAGGGGCTTTGGTGGATGATCATCGGGCTAGAGAAGGACATGCCAGAGCACAATGCAGCAATGCCAAAGTAGAAGGAAAGATGGTTTTTGTTGGGGTGCTCTTTTGGAAGTCGAGGGGAGTCGTTGTCCTAGCTGAGGCAAGGATGCCTCGTGAGTGAAGATGACACCCATGAATGAACACATGGGCGGGGGGAAGGAAGCTTCCAAAGCCCCTCATACTGTCCTTGGTGTCGTAGGTCCCACTGGGAACCTAGAGAGCCACCGTCTTGAGAACCCCCAATAGAGATGAATGTGTGGTTTTGTGCTGTCCCTGGCGTGGCTGCAGTCAACTACTGGCCACTGGGGGGAACCTCCAGTGTCAGGGGGGCCCACTGAGCCGTGCTGGAGCAACTGGACAAAGGAGGAGTCATGTGGAAGTCACGCTGGCCATCCCCTCACCTCAGAACCTGCTTGCACCTCCTATTACTAGCGTTCGTCTCCACCATTGCAGCAGGTCAAAAGCAGGAAGGAGGGACCGAAGATCCCCCTGTTTCCTCATTCAGCAGCTGTATGCCAAGCCTTCACCCTGGGCCAGGAGCCCTGGTCGGCCCTGGGGTGGTGCTAAAAAGTGCCCAGTGGTCCCTGCCCCACAGGAGCTCAGTCTGGAGGGAGACGGGCAAAAGCACCACATCCAAGATGTGTGAAAGAGAAGAGCATGAACTGGAATGAGAAGAAAGAGTGTCCTGCAGGGAGGGCTGGGGTCTCACAGGGTAGGAGGGTCTGAAAGGCCTCCCCGGGGTGACATTGGCTGAGAGCATAGTGACAGGAGGAGCCAGCCGTGCACATAGCGGGAGCAGTGTGCCAGGGAGAGGGCACTGCTGGTGCAGAGACACTCAGGCCAAAGCGAGTTTGCCAGAGGAGGTTTGAAAGGCTGGCACTATGGCTGCAGAGAGCCTGGAGGAGAGCGGAGGGAGGAGGGCAGGCCAGACCCGGGGCCTGGGAGGCAGCGAGAGGGATCTGCTCCTCCTGGACTCCATTGCTCCCAACCCTGCACCTCTCAAATACAAATACTGACGATCTCGCCATCTCTGTGGGCAGGAATGCTGGCACTGCTGAACTGGAGCCTCTGCCTCCTGGCGTCTTGCAGGTTAGGGCTGTGGCCTCAACTGAGGCTGTGCTAGAGTGAGATTTGCTATGGAGGTCACTCCCGTGTGCGTGGTCATGATCAGCTTCACTGAGAGCTGAGCTCCTTTCTCCCTGTTGTCCAGGGCATGCCCCTGGTTCATCCCTATGTGACCTCTACATAGGGGAGCTCAGGACATCCGTGCATGGTCCCTAGGTCCAGGGGCAAGAGACACTGAGAGAGAGAGAGAAGCAAAGGGAGCGAGAGAAGGAGGGAACACAAGAGCGGGAGGAAGTGGGAAGGACAGCCTGGGGAATGAGATCTGGAGGGCTGGCCTATCACTTGTGCTGTGCTCTGTCGGTCAGAGGCCAGTCCCTGCCCACTGAGCCGCTCCACAGGGGTGTGTCGGACAGGCAGTGACATTCATGCCTGCCAGGGCCACACTGACCGTGAGTGGAGTGTCCCACGGTGAAAGGCTCGCTTCCTCCCTGGGCTCGTCCTGGGCTGAGCTCCGATCCTCCTCCCTGGGAGTGTTACTCATCGGGACCAGCTCTGCTCTCCAGGTTTTCCTGGACTCCATCTCCTCAGAGGGAGGTGTACACGGAGGGGGACTGAGGGCCGAGAAAGCAGGGTCCCCCTCCCCACTCCCAGCTCCTTCTCTTCCTGTCCCAGGAGGGCTGAGGCCTCAGGAGCCTCTCCTCCCTGCTCCCCACCTTCTCTACCTTCAGAGCCCCTTGGCTCACCCTCTGAAGAAGGCCAGGGAGAAGTTTCCAGGTGGGAAGGCCTCTCTGCATGTGAGCCCCAGAGAGGACAGGGACCCCACACAGGGCTGGACTTTGCCCCTCAGTCAGCTGGGACCCTCTGGGAGGCAGCAAGGCCTGGGGCCAAGGCCTGGGCTGGTGGCAGGTCTCTAACCCTCCCCACAATGCGCACCTGCCTAGTCTCTCCTGAGTGTGTACAGGCCTGCATGTGTGCACAACCGTCCAGACCCCCAGGGATGCGTGGAGCCCATCAAGTCCTTGTGTCTGTCTCACTGCCTGGTTCTCCCTCTCCACTTTCTGGCTAGTTTGTGGCTCTGTTCTGGATCCAACCTCAGGCAGCTACAAAGTTGGCCTTCCATGGCAGCTTGCCGCTGAGATGGCTACAGTTTCCAGAAATGCTCAGGGGCTGGGGATTCCCCACCTGTGCAGAAACCAAGTAGGCAACTTCTGACAGGGAAGCAGCCGCCTTCAGGCTTGCCATTGTCACAGGGTCCTGACACTGAGGGTGTAGGGGCCGGGAGCTGCCCTGGGTGAAAACACCACAGACTCTCATTGGTCTCCCTCAGCCTCAGATGCTCCTCGGTGGGTTGTGTGCCTTCCATCTCTTGGCAGAGTGCTGACCTGGTGGTTTTCTGCCGGCTTCTCCAGTGTGGTCATTGCTGTGCGGGAGGCGGATTTGCTGAATTCCTCGCTCCACCATTCCGTGTGTCCTGCCAGCCCACCCTGAGGACGTTGGGAAGGCACATCCTTCCAGCAATCTGAGCACCCAAGATGGAGACTCTGGGGCCTGGAGGATTTTGAGAAGAGCTGGTGAGAAGGCAGTACTGCAAAGCTTTTTGCTTCCGGAAAGCTCTCTGGGGTCCTCAGCATTTTCCTGTTTTGCATCAAAATCCTGAGATCTTGAAAATGCCAGCAAAGTTACAACGTGGGCCCCAAAAACCACTGTCTCTGGGCATCCAACACCAATCAAATATTCAGAATTGTTTGTCACTTGAGATGAGTGGAAAGGAATCGGGCAGGTGGGGTGGAGGGGTGGTCTTGGACCCCACTTTGTGTTGGAAGGACAAATGCCATGCAGATGAGTTTTTCTCTGGGCAGAAGGGCGGGACCTTTGTGGAGAGCCCAGCTGCAGACACTGCTGTGGTCGCACTCCTGTTCCCTCAGCCCACCTGAGTGCCCCTGCAGCTGGGAGCCAGTGCCCAGGAGACTGACAGCGGCCCCCTGCAGTGCCTGCATCCCTCCTCCCTGCCTGAGGGCTCTCCTGCCCCATGGGCCCTTCCTCTCCTGAAAGGCTGTGCGGCCTTGTGCAGGAATGCCCTGGGGTGTTCCCTCCACCTGAGGGGACCGAGCCAGTCCAGGCAGGACCTGGTCTCCTGCTGGGACAGAGTGATGCTCACCACAGTGGTGCTGGTTCTTCAGGCCCCGCTAAGGCTTTAATCCTCCAGGCTCACTCCCCGCGTCCTCCCTCTCACTTCCTGGGAAGACCTGCAAACAATTTCCCCTCCATCCTCCTCTGCATGGGTACCAAACTCTGCTGAGACGCCACCCTGGCCATGTCTCTGGACAGGCTGTACAGCCTTCTGGACTTGAGCTTCCTCGCCTGGAAGATGCTGACAAATGGCCTCCCTCAGGGAGTCATCGGGGGGACCCAGTGTGTGACGATGCAAACCACTGCAAAGAAAGACGCCAAGTGATCCTAAGTGAAAGTGCCAGCCTTGCAAAAGAAGCAGGAGCTCATGAGACCCAGGGGGGAATGCGGGCAGCCTGTCCCAATGGCGCGGACAGTCCCGGATGGATGAGGGTGGCCTCGCAGGGCAGGCCCCCGAGCAGCAGAAGAGCCATTGGATGAGGAGGGACCAGGACAGAGGCTTCCAAGGAGGAAGATTGAAGTGCTAGGAGGTGAAAGAGGCCTTAGGAAAAGTGTGAGCCCTAGAAGATGTTTCCTCAAATGCCATTGTTGGTCAGAAAAATGGTGTCACCAAGCCCCAATCCATTGAATTTCTTCTTTGTTGGTTTTAGGAATCAGTGCACACTTGTAATCAGAGCCCATGTTTTGTTCAACATAGGGCATATTTCTTTGTCCTAACTTTTCCTTCTTTTCTTGTTCTAGCAGAGGAGCCGTGCACGTGTTCTCTCCATTCTTTCCTGTGCATGACTGGCCTCTCTGTTCAGAAGCGGATTGCTGGTGCTCATCACTCCCCCTCACCCGAGAGATGGCCGTCTTCCATGTCACACAGCAGATGTGAACCGCGGGGACAAGGGTCACGCCGGATCACACTCACTGGTGAGGTCACATTGCTGGGTGCGCAGCAGGGACCAGAGGATTTGGGCTGAATGAGTGAAAAGTATGAGTGAGAGTAGAAATGAATGAATGACTGAGTGAGTGAGTGAGTGAGTGAAGGAAGGAGGGAATGAAAGCCTCAGTGAATGAGTGAGGGAGCGCCTAAAGCCACAGCAGCTGGGATCCACCGAGGAGGAGACTTGATTCCTGGTGGGCTCCGAGGCTGTCACAGGGCAGGCCCTGGACGGCGGCATGGAACGTGTCCAGCTGTCCTTCCGGCTCTGAGCCCCTGTCACCTGCAACACAGAGTCACCTGGATCTTCTTCAACTCCGCCTCAAGGAATGCTGGCTATTCCTGGGGACAGGGCAGCAGGAGGGAAGCCGAGGAGGGACTCCCTGGACCCTGCACCCAGGAGGACCACTGTGACAGCCTGGCAGGTGGTTCCCAATGCGCTCCGGACACCAGGCAAGAGATCCGCAAGTCCTTCCTCAGCGGAGTCTCCCAAGAGCCCGTCACGAGGCCCAGTCATTTCCTCATTGCGCAGAAGGGGAAGCTGAGGCTCAGGGCCTCCCCTGCAGTCGCCAGCTAGAGAGAGGCTGAGCATCGCCTAGGACCCCTGTCTCTCTGGCCCGGGGTCATTCTGCCCAGTGTCCCACATTGCAACCTCCTGGAGCTCAGGACTCCTGTCTTTCCTGGAGCCAGCCCCATTCCGGCCTCCAGCCATCACTGAACTTGAGGCCCAGGGCCATCCCGTTTGCTTGGGGCTGGGGTGGTGACCAGGTTGGCCAGCCACAGAC
>NW_025802744.1:0-1386 GCF_021613505.1 Equus quagga | reverse complement strand
GCTTTCTCTAGGTTTTTGGAGACTAAGCGTGCTGATTCAGAACGTGGCCTCTGGAGCCAGACTCTGTCAAATGGGTCCTGGCTCTGCCACCTACGGGCTGTGTGAACTTGGGCAAGTTACTGTACCGTTCTGTGTGTCAGTTTCCTGATCTGTAAGACGGGGATGATTATCATACACACTCCATAGGTGAGTGTAAAGGTGAGAGGATATTTCATATCCGTAGAGTACTTAGAGCAGTGTCTGGCCTTTAGTAGGCGTTAGTGGTGGTTGATTAAAGAAATGGATAAATGCATAGCTAAGTCTTAAAGGCTTGGAGGCTGTCCCTGGTGAAACGTGTGAACTTGAATGGATTACACCCAACTTTGTTTTGTTTCCTTTCCGGCTTGCAGTTGCTACTGACCGCATCTGCAGCACTGTGGAATTAGAAGTAATCTCCCTCGACTAGGCTGCTCTTAGTAAAACCATCTAATGCTGTCCAAATTATCCCAGGGAAATAAAAGCCAGTAGTAGAGTAGGGTTAGGCTTATTTAATATGTATTCTTTATATTGGTTTGTTTAGTGTTTGTTGGTAACCTTTGTTTTTTTTTTTTTTTTTATTTTTGGCAAAGCTGCTCGGTTAAAAAAAGCAGATTAGCTATGAAATGGTTCAGACCCAGAGAAAAGTAGAGAGTCGTGTAAGCAGAGCACGCCTTTCCTTGACTCTCTGTCGAGAGCTTTTGTGATTCCAGCTGCTCTCTGCCTCAGACGAGGTGCCCTCTGCGTGTGCAGTCATCTAAACAGTGCAGGGTCTGGGACCGTGGAGAATCCAAGGCGGCAGTATAGTCATGCTTTGCTTAAGAGTGGGGATAAGTTCTGAGGAGTGTGTCATGGTCAGGCAATCTCGAGACTGTGCAAACACCACAGAGTTCCTCAACCTGGATGGCAGGGCCTCCTACACACCTAGGCCATAGGGGACTAATCTGATGGGACCCCCGTTGTTGACCGAAACGTCCCGAGGTAGGGCATGACTGTACTTCCCAACTCCAAGGGCACGGAAGTGTAGCCTGTGGGGCTTTTGAAAAGCACAGAGACGCTCAAGGCCTACTCTGGACCCACTGACTCAGAATCTCCTGGGACAGTTCCCGGCTTTAAAGACCAGACGTAGTCCTCCTCTGCAGACATCTCCTCAACGGTTTTTCACGCCGGGTTTTCCCTCATCTGAGAAAACAGGCCAAGAGATTGTGAGGATCCATAGTTAGTGTCTTAAGACATTTGGCAGGACTCAGTGTTTTTCACGTTCTGTGATACTGGGATCTGCATCCCCACTGTAATGTGTTAAACCTTGAAATCTTGTCCAAAAGTCATGTCATTACCTAGAGAATCCTTCTGTGAATTCCAGGCAGATTG
>NW_025802743.1:0-1768 GCF_021613505.1 Equus quagga | reverse complement strand
TTGTTCACCTGATGCGATAATTCCAGGTTCAGTATTCTTGTACAAAAATCTTTGTGTCCATTCTTGTTTCCTTAGGATAAGATCCCAGAAGTGGGGTTGTTCTGTCATTGTGTACACATGCTTTTCTGGCTTTCTGTACCTGTTGCCACGGCGCCTTGGACGTGGCTGTGCCAGTTGATCGTTCTGGTGGCGGTGTTGAGTGCCATCCTCCTCAGCCCTCTCCAGCACCAGGTTCTGTTAAAAAATAGTTGTGTTGCGAATTTGATAGGAGAAGTACTGCTCTCTGCTTTTGCTTTCATTGTGCTTTTTAAAAAATTATTGATAGAGCTGATATGTGTGTTCATTGACCAGTTGGATTTCTTTTGTGAATTGTTCTTTTTTTTTGTCTTTTGTCCTTTTTTTCCTTCTTGGATATTAGGGTTTTTTTCTTACTAATTTACTAGTCCTTTATACTGAAAGGATGTTAATACTTTGTGGTGTGTCACAGATATTTTTCCTAGTTTAATATTTGCCTTTTATGTTTGTTACTGTTTTCTTCTTGTGAAGTAATGCTGTGTTTGATTGATTCTGTGACACGTGTTCTTGCCTTTTATCTTTTTTGAAATCAGATGTGCTTTATTCTTGATGTGTCCTGCAGTCACTGTCAGGTTGTGTTAGAGTTGTCATTACTTGTGCAAGTGGACATGGTCGTTATTCCTGGTGGCAGGGCTGGACCTCTGCAACCACAGCCCCTGGATGCTCTTGTCCCCATACCATTTAAGGGCCATTTGAAGAAGGAGCACAGATCCTGATTGCTGTTTGAAAACCATCCATTGATACCTTCTGATGGGATCAAGAAAAGGTATCAAAACTTACAGAGTGAGGGGCAGCAGCTTGGAAGAAAATCTCAGAGAAAGATGATGATGGTCTTTTAAGAAATGCGGCGTCACCAACACCCTCGATGGTATGAAGGTCGATATTGTGTGGAAACTCACAGATATCCTGAAAGTGAAAACTTAGGCAACTTATTTCCCTCATCTTTTCCTTTTTGTGTGTGTACAAGAGAGAGAGATGATGGTAATCTGTTTAAAGAAGTCTAAAAGAGCTTTTTCAATAACCACAAAATTAAAATTCTAAGCGATAAGAAAAACTAATCGGCAGTGTATTTTCTTTCTTTTAGCAGTCTTACAATTGATTGCATCTTAGATATAATGAGATATGGCATGTGGTTGTTAGTGTACAAATTTTAAAAACATAGATACGTTTAAAAAAAGCCAGAAATCTCAGAGATAATCATTAACATTTTGATACCAATTAGTCCTCCACTACTTCTGTATTTACAGACATACACATATGAAACTGGCAACCAGTTAGCCATTGATGATTAAGTAGCTAGGAACTAATATTCTTTTTCCTTTTTGCAATTACTGCTTATAGCTTTTAGCAGTTTATCCTCCCCATTGTTAACTGTGCTGTTTAGGCAGTATGCTGTCTGACTCCCTCTAGGTTCCTATAGATAACATCTCCCTGGAGCCTGGGTCACCATGGTAATGGGTGTTTAAACTGTTTTTCAGGAATTAGAACCCCTTTGTCCACTTCAGGCCAGTTGAGACCACCAACTCATCAGCTGGACCCACGCAGATATCTGATAGGCGACCTTTTGATGTCAGGAGGCTAAAAACTCCATCCTCACATCATGTTCACACTGCCATTTTGTGAGCATGCGTCCTCTAAAGAGGCATGAAGTCTGACTATGCATGCACACATCATCAATTACTTCACCTCTCCT
>NW_025802742.1:0-1868 GCF_021613505.1 Equus quagga | reverse complement strand
ACAGTGAACAAGGATATCTGGCCAGCTCTGGGAGTCCAGAGAAAGGCCCCATGCACCCCAAAGTGCAGACATTTGTGGGAGATGCAGTGGTAGCCACTAGGAATGACAACCCCAAGTGTGGTTAGAATGTGGCACTGAACTTGTGGTACACAGAGGAACAGAAGTGACAGGTTTACAAGCCAGTCATAGAAATCCCATGGGAACCTAAAGCTGTCAAAGCCACTCTCCATAGGAGGGTATTTCTCTATGCAGAGGAGCTGTAGGGTAAGAAAGAGGTGCTAAATGAGGTCTTCAGAAGTGGGGCAGGCTAGACTTGCTCCTACGTCTATGGAGGCTCTTAGGGCTGGATTTTGTGAGTGACACTGGCCTTGGGCTGGTCCTGAGGAAGAGCAGAGGGAATAGGGAGGATGAACTACACGTGATTTCTGAATTATGGCAGGCAGAACAGTGCCCCCCGCCCAAAGATGTCCACATCCTAGTCCTCAGGACCTGTGAATGTGTTAGGTTAATGGCAAAGGGGAAGTAAGGTAATAGATAGAATTAAGGTTGCTGATCAGCTGACCCTAATATAGTGAGATTATTCTGGATTATATGGATGGGATCTGTGTAATCACAAGGGTCCTCAAGAGTGGAAGAAGGAAGGAGAGTTCAGAGGAGGCAATGTGAGGAGGACTCGTCCCACCATTGCTGCCTTGAAGACAGACAAAGGTGGTCAAGAGCTAGGAATGCAGGCAGCCACTAGAAGGCGGAAAAGGCAAGAAAGTGTTTCTCCCCTGGCTCCTCCAGAAAGGAACACGCCCTGCCAACACCCTGACTTGAGCCCAGTGAGACCCGTGTCTGACTTCTGACCTACATACAGCACAGCAAGATAATAAACTTGTGTTGATTTAAGCCACCAAGTCCCCCCTTATTGCTAGTTTCATTTTCTGCAGTGTCATTTACCCACAGTCAACCAGTCTGAAAGTATTAAATGGAAAATTCCAGAAATAAACAACTCGTGTGAAATTGCATGCTGTTCTGAGTAGCATGTCAAATCTCGCATCATCTCACTCCCTCCCACCTGGGACGTGAATCATCCCTTTGTCCGGTGTATCCCTTTGCCCAGTGTAGCTGTATGGGCTACCGGCCCGTTAGTCACTTAGTAGACGTCTCAGCTATCAGATGACTGTGGCGTTATTCCAGTGCTTGTGCTCAAGTAACCCGTATTTTACTTAGTAAGGACCCCAAAGCACAGAGCAGCAATGCTGGCAATTCAGATAGACCAAAGAGAAGTCATGAAGTGCTTCCTTTAAGTGAAAAGGTGAAAGTTCTTGACTTAAAGAAGAAAGGAAAAAAATAGAATGCGAAGTTGGTAAGATCTACAGTAACTTTTATTATAGTACGCTGTTTTAATTGTACTTTTTTTATTTTTGCTTTTTACCCTCAAATCCCCCCGGTACGTAGTTGTATATTTTAGTTGTGGGTCCTTCTAGTTGTGGAATGTGGGACGCCACCTCAGCATGGCCTGATGAGTGGTGCCATGTCCACAACCAGGATCTGAAGCTGTGAAACCCCAGGCTGCCAAAGTGGAGCATGCAAACTTAACCCCCCCGCCACGGGGCTGGCCCTAATTGTTCTCTTTTATCATTACTTATTGTACATCTCTTACTGTGCCTCTTTTATAAGTTACACTTTATCATAGGTATGTATGAATAGGGAAAACATAGTATATATAGGGTTCAGTACTACCCACGGTTTCAAGCATCCACTGGGGTCTGGAACGTATCCCCCACGGGTAGGGAGAAGTACTTTAATGTGTTCTAGCAGCAATAGAAAACTAACACATAAATAAGTCAACTTAATCCTCTAAAGAACAATAAGTGTTATGG
>NW_025802741.1:0-3799 GCF_021613505.1 Equus quagga | reverse complement strand
GATTTTGAAATAAATTCCACCACAAAAGGCTGTTACACCATGGGTCAAGTTCAGTAGTAAAGAACTGTACTTAAAGCGCGAGTCATTAACTTTTTTGGTAGGTCTAAAATATTTGTTACAAACATATATAGCATTATATCTAGGGAAAAGGAGATATTGGATTCCAAATAACTGATTACATGTGAATTTTCTGAGTAAACCAGTTAATGAGGTCAAGAGTAATTGTAACTAATTTGAACCAAAAAAGTAAGTCTGGAAGTCACGTGGTGCCTTACTATGTGTGTTTTTAATCCTTTCGCACTGTCCTGAGTAAATTGACAACAGAAACCGCTGATGAAACCTCTGATGAAATGTGAGATAGAAAGATAGATATATATAAACAGAAATATATATATATATATAAATACAGAGAGGGAGATGTATTGAGATTTGGGGGGTTTGTTTTCAGCAGCATGCATGACATTACAGAGTGTCCTTGACACTAGTTGGATAAAAGAGAAATAGGTCGTAAGAGGGTCGCTTCTTACCCCTTTTGTCACCCTTATTAGCAGCAAAAACCCTTAGAATGCTGTCAGATTGCCCATCTATAAGACTCTGCTAAAGTGGTCCCAGAGAGCAGGAAAACCTATTTGAAGCAAGGAGAAGTAATTCTGAAGGGGTTCAGGAGTAAAGAAATGTACGTGAACTTGATTCACTAAGTTGTTTTTCCTAGGACTCAGATCTTCATTACAAATATATAAAGTCTCATTTCTAGGGAAAAATTAAATATCAGTTTCAAGTAACTGATTAAAGTATTATTTTTTAGGACAAGTAGATTACAAGTTATTGAAAAATTGTAGCTAATTCTCATTTAAAAATAAGTCTAGAGAAACATGTAATGTCTTACTATGTGCATTTCTAATCCTTTAGCTGTGACTCAAATGAGTCGAAAACTATAACCCATGTTAGACCCATGCCTGAAAGGTGAGATGTAAATACATATATAGAAAGAGATGGGGGGATATTGACACTTGTGAAATCTGATTATTTATTGAATGGAGTCCTTATCTCAGGAAGTTATTTGAATCCTGTCCAAGGAGGAGAAAAGATATCCATGATATGTGACAAGTAGAAGGTGGTAGAGGGACCCAGGTTCCAAATAACTAATTAACTTATAGTTTTTTAGAGTTCTATCAGTTTATGAATTGTAGAGCAATTGTACCTGATTTCAACCAAAACAGTAAGTATACAAAGTTACTTGGTTCTGACAATGTACATTTTCAATCTTTCACACTGGCCTGAATAAATTGATATCAGAAGTCTGTGATGGCTTTGATATGTCTTACCTGTCAATGAAGGTTCCATCCAGCAATACCAATGTCATTTGTTTGAGTCAGTGCTATATATATCAATCTTGAGAGAGAGAGAAAAAGAGAGTGAGAAAGACAGACAGACAGAGATAGAAAGAGAGAGAGAAAGAGAAACAGCTATTTGCAAAATTCAGTCTTGGAAGTGTCTATGGAAATACAGTGTTTTCTGGAGAATAATTCTAAAATTATTTCTAAAAAATTAGGTCTTCCAGTGAGCCAAATCATGTTTCCTCTGTCTTTTAGATTCAAAGGATTCTTTTTGTTGAAATAAATTTTTCATATCACTGTTCCATGTAGCACATTTCTAATGATATATTCTTGCATTTGTTGGTGGTTAAAGTATAAAGGAACAACTCTCCAGGCTCGATAATGGTACTGAGGACACTGACTTGTCTGATTCTTGTGGGTAAGTCAGTTTGAAATTTGGAGGGAGGGAGCAGTTGTTGGATCTCTTATCTTTGCAAAGATAGGGCTTGTGTTGAGGCAAGAAAGAAAAAGGAAAATTGTGGAAAGGTATCCAAATGTTTGGGAGGGGGGGTACACAATAATAACTAATTGAATTTGCAGATAAGTACCACGTGTAAAAAAAGTATTTCCACATACTCACAAATAAATGTTCTTCTAGTTTGAAAATGTGAAAATAGACTTAGTAGATAATAATTTTATTATAAAGTTTCTTTCTTAACAAAGGATTGCAGAATGCTGTTTACCCTTCAACTGTATTCCTTTCCTGTTTTTTCCGGATATATACTGATTCTTGCTTTTGTTGATTTTGTCTATGAGCAAATGAGACTGATAGAAAAAGCAAATGTGTTCTGCTGAATAAAGCCCTCTTCATGATTATTGGAATTTTATTAATTTTGACTTGTTTCTGAGTAATCCTACTGAGAGTACTTCCTGCTGCACTGATCTTCAGGCATTTTTACCACAGACTCACAGCAAGGAAACAATAGATTCCTAAAATGGCATGTGTCTGAACTGCGGAAATATTCATGAGATTTTTCTTCTGCTCGTCTCTTGGACAGTTATTTAACGATTCACCAGCTTGTGTCAATGTTGGAGAGTGAGTAGTGCTGAAGAGGATATTAACTGATAACTTTTGCAATTTTTTTGTTGTCTGGACAAAGACAATATGGAAAATAAAAGAGTGACCAGTGAATACAAATAGTTCTTCAAATTACCCATTAATTTCCATTTTCTGTGACTTTTTTCACCATGGGCCATCAATGAAGAGTTCACTCTGTCACTTCATTAAATTTTATGTCTGCATATTAGCTATATATTTTCTGCAGTGAGGCCGAGGGCTGGGGCAAAATTTGAATAGATTGAGCAAGGCAAGCATTTCCTTTTTCTTACCCCCTCCAAACAAAATAAAGTGGTTTTGTTTTGTTTTCTTAGTTACAAATGCTTATTGTATAGATACAAGTGACATTTGCGATAGTATCTGTGAGAAACACTGGTGTTTCAGACTAAGAGGATGGTTTTTGATTTGGAGTTTGACCTGGAAACAATGCTTGACTTTGACATCTAATATTCACTGGACACTCAGCAAGTCACTAAACCTCTTTAAACTTTAGATCATTCACCTGTAAACTGTAAAAATAATGCTATGTACAGTATCTATCTACTGGGTGTTGTAGAATAAAAAACTAATAATAAAGGTAAATTAGTATGTGTGAAAGTGCTTTTAAAGCTCTAAAGCACCACAAATAAGCTTTATGCTAAAAACCAAAAGTAACACAACAGTTTATTATTAGGAAAATCAGAAAATACAGACAAACAATAAATTCACCCATAAATAGCCATTCTTAATTTTTGATCCATGCCCTTCCAGGTTCTTTAGAGATATACATTTTTTGTTTATGGGTATGGTATCATATGTACCTTCTTTTTAAAAATAACCTTATTGCTCAGTGACGTATCACATATTTCTGTGTTAATAAATATACATATGCATTTACAACACTATATTTTCTTTAATTTCAGATTTTTTATTGTTGCCTGAAGTCCTACCAATAGCTAACTTTATTTATTTTTAAATTTACAACATTATTTTTAACAGCTATACAATACCTCATAGTGTAGATGTGTCATAGTTTATTTAAGTAATCAGATATCAATGGACATTTAAATTGTTTACAACTTTTTACTCATACAAAGAGTGATGAATATCTTTGAGACCAAACCTCTATATATTATTATTTCCTTATGATAAGTTCTCAGAAATGGAAATTGTGTCAAAAGGAATGCTTGTGAGGCTCTTGATATTGATATGCCCTCCCAAATCACAATATAAAAGTGTACGTTTCCTCCATTCCCATGAGTTTCATAGAACTTGTATTTCATTGTTTGCAAATTACCTTATCTCATTTAAAATTGGGATATTAGGGGCTGGCCCCACGGCCAAGTGGTTAAGTTCATGCACTCCGCTGCAGGCAGCCCAGTGTTTC
>NW_025802740.1:0-1958 GCF_021613505.1 Equus quagga | reverse complement strand
AAAGTTAAACCTTCGAAAGTTAAAAAGATGAAAATGGTAAAAAGATGAAAGATGCCAAATAAGTTTTATAGATAAATATGAAGAAATTGAATAAGAATCTCAAAATAAAATGTCCAGCAGTTAAGTATATTTACTTGAGAATATATCATGCAAACTATGTTTCAGTAGAGTGTCATTTTTATTATCAGCATAGGAGAAAAGATGAGTTATAGAAGGGATTCTGCTCATGCTCAGTTATTTCCTTTACTTAACATTAAATCTTGAATAAAGTATAATGTCAAGCTGACTCATTTACTCCTTCATTTTAAAAGCTGAAGACTATTTCCTTGGTTTTTAAATAATGAGGTGTAAAGGAGGGGGTGAGGTGTTGAAAATAACTTCCACTGAGATTGACAGTAGCAATTGCTCTTGATTTTTTTGAGAGTCGTGGGGTCACCCATCAAAGCAGCAATGCTATTTATGTTCAGAAATTAAGAATCTGAATTTTATTAGAAATTTTGACTTTTATACACCCTCAAAAAGTAAACTTAGGAATTTATTTTAATTTTTAGCTCTATTGAGGTATGAGTAATAGACAAAAAATGCACACGTTTTCTATATGTGTATTGATTAGTTTGGACATATGCATACACCCATCATATCATCCCCACAACCAAGTGCTGAACACATCCATGACCTCCAAAACTTTCCTTGTGATTTTTGTGTGTTTTTTTAAGCTTAGGAATTTCATGGATTTTAACCTAATGCTCAGATAAAAGAGGGAGAAGATGAGGTGTACGTTGTTTCATTATGGTACCTTAAGACATAGACTTTCAACATACACATGACTTCTGAAAAGCAACATTTATTACTCTCACAATTAAATATTTTCTCCTATTTCCTTCAAATATATGGCCTTCTTATTCTACCCCCCACCCACTTCCTTTTTGAGTAGGGACTCAGGAGAAATTTCCAATGGTACTAACAAACAGGGTCCAAGGGGTGGCTGCCCCTCAGCCCTGCAGGCTTTTCCCCTGTGAGAAGCGCCCACTTTGCACTTGTGTGAGCCAGTGTGGAACAGGACAGAGTATGTCTGCAGACTGGTTCAGCCTGCTGAGCCCCTTTGCTGCTTCTAACCTATGGCCACAAAAAAGGCTAAATGGAGGGAAATTAAACTTTGATGTGTTGATGATTGAAAAGGAAAGTGCCTTGCTCTCTAAGGGATAAAGTCATTTGGAGGAAAATCAAATAACTATCATAGTTATTTTTTCCTATCTTATTTTTCCACTGAAGGCACTAGATATTTCAATCTGACTTCCTAACACAATCCAGTAGTACCTTCCTTTTCTAAGGCCAATGAACTGTTATGTAAGGGGCTTCTATTGCTTTTTCCAAACCCTCCTGGGATTCTGTTTATCTACTGTTCATTTTTCACCCCCTGCTTTTCAGATTGCTTTGTTCACTGTCCTTGTAAAATAAATGTGGCTCATTAAAATAACCAGCATTAATATGTATCTCTTTCACTGCATTTTATCTAATAAATATGCTGAAGATTTTCTGTATTCTGCATGTGAATCCTTTGTTGAATATTGGAACTGGGACAATCTCTTCGCATCCTGTGACTTGCAAATTCCCTCTTGTAATGTGTCTTATGATGAACCGAAAGCCTAAATTTTAATGAATCCCAGTTTACCGATATTTCTTTTATGGAGAGTGTGTCTGTGTGTGTGTGTCTTCTTTGAGAAGTTTTTTCTACCCTGTGGTCCCGAGGATGTTTTCTTATGTTGTCTTCTAGAAGTTTCATTATTTTACCTTTCCCCTTTAGGTCAAAGTGTCCAGGAATTGAGTTTTGTGTATTGTGAGGGTAGGGCTCAAGGTTTCGTTTACATCCATATGCTCATCTCTACGAGTAATAACAGGCAGCATTGGGACAGGTGGACACAAGCCTGGGAGTTAGGGGTCCTGTATTCTCAGCCTTA
>NW_025802739.1:0-1178 GCF_021613505.1 Equus quagga | reverse complement strand
TATTGAGCAGGATGTCAAACTCATGGGGAGGATGCCCATTTGCTGGGATTTGTAACTCTCCAGGACCTGGTCAGCCTGGACCTTACCTTATCTCTCTCAAAGAACATCACATCGTAAGGGAACATAGAACCCCTCCAGGTGAGGTACTGTTCCTGGTAATGCTCGGTGTGCCAGCCACAGTGCCTCTTAGCAAGCATAGAGCTTTTGTGTCCCTTACCTACATAAGCAACCCCCTCCACACCCATGATTGCAGGAGCACACTTCTGCCCCCCCACCCCAGCCACAACCGGGTATTCCCTGTAAGTAACTTCCAATAAGCCCATATGTCCTGCTCACCCTCTCTGGGTCTTTTCTTAGGTCTCTCCACAACCTATCCCGCACTGCTTACCCAACTGGGTGTGCAGTCAGACAGACGTGGAAATTGCCCTTTTGTTACTTTCCACTAAACTAATTATTCATGATAAGGGAGAGGTAGTAAAAACCCATGTAATATTTAACCCAAAGTCAATGTGAATACATACAAATGCTGTGTCTAGTGGGGCATGCAGGAGGCTGCATACAAAGCTTGTGCTCACAGTTGTGTCATCTCAGTTCAGGCATATTCTGTGCATCTGTCGTATTTATTATAGAATCCCATCCAGCACCTTGTCCCAACACCATGTGTGGATGGATCACACGTCAAATCTGTAACTGGAGATTATCAAGTGAAATAAATTATCACTAATGTGAGCACTAATTTTAATGTAGTCCTGCCTGCAGTAAACACAGCCCAGATGGCAGATTCTATTGCATTTACTCAAGATTATAAAGCACCCAAAGACCGGAGTGTAAACACACATACAGAGAGCAAGTGTATTTCTCAAGAGTGCCAGGATTTGTGATGCTTTGGAAATAACGGTTTTTAGTTGTATTTAATTTTTTCTCCTCTGCTGAAACACACAACATTTCAATTGGAGTCAAAATTCAGGACAAAGCTGATGTCATGTCCCAGCTCAAAGGCAGTCAGGCAGGAAGAATCCTCTTTCACTTGGGGGAGAGTCAGCCCTATGTTGTATCCAGGCCATGGATTGATTTATTCAGGCCCACACGTCTTCTGGAGCAAAATCATTTTTATTCAGTTCACCAACATTAAAGTTAATCTCATCCAAATACACTTTCACAGACACGCTCAGAATAAC
>NW_025802738.1:1225-2903 GCF_021613505.1 Equus quagga | reverse complement strand
GTTGAAATTTATTACACTGAAGTGGAAAAAATGGTAAAATTACAAATTAATATCCTACAGAACACAATTAACCTTATAGAAAATGAACTACATAACCAAGTTAGCTGCTTTAATATCACATGAAAATTTACACTGTCATACATACAGGTTTGGAAAACTACAAATGAAGAGATATTTTTAATATAAAAAGAAGTGGCATAGACATCCAATGATTTTATTATTTATTTATTTATTTATTTTGAGGAAGGTTAGCCCTGAGCTAACTACTGCCAATCCTTCTCTTTTTGCTGAGGAAGGCTGACAGCCATGCCCATCTTCTTCTACTTTATATGTGGGACGCCTACCACAGCACGGCTTTTGCCAAGTGGTGCCATGTCTGCACCCGGGATCCAAACCGGCGAAGCCTGGGCCGCCGAGAAGCAGAACATGCGCACTTAACCATTGTGCCACTGGGCCGGCCCCTACATCTAATGATTTAAAAGTACTCATCAGGAACACTAATTAATAAGCTACAATTCTACTGTATTAGCAAAATAAACATAAATATTAATTTTCCTAAAGGGTTATTATTCATAGATTAAGGAGATTGTTAAGGTTTTGCAATCTAATTATTAATGTCTAACTGAGAATGGTAAAGAATTATGACAATAGTCATCACATAAAAGAGTAAGAAAAAAAAGAAAAGAAAATTAGTTAAAATTGAGAAGAGGACAGATATCTATGCATACAAAGATTTTTCATTTTAGAATAAGGGGCTCAAAAAACATTCCATTAAGGGCTTCCCAAGTTAGAAGGAACATGTGTTATTCTTGATTCATCAATATTTATTCTTTACATCATTTTCACCTATACATTGAGAATTATCTGCCAATCTATACCCTCCTCAAATGAAATGCTTCCTTGTATTAAAAATAGTATTTAAATGACTATAATTCTATGAATAACACTTTCCATTATATACAAATAAATCTAATCACAAAAAAAGCAGTTCTAATTTCACATCTTGGTTACATCCTTCCCTTAATTTGCAAGACATACAAAAATATTTTCTTTACATTCTGACAACAATTCTTAGCCAGGAAGGAGGAGAAATTAATTCAAAATAATTTCAAATAAAGCACAGATAGTACTCTAGTGTTAAAACTCCACACCGGGAGAAGGAACAGAGTGGGGTGGGGAATACTGCAATCCCCAAACTAGTTTATTAGATAGAAAGGCATATTAAAACTTAGCCTGCAGTTATGTTTCAAGTATACAACTTAAAAGAAACACAACCCCAAGCCAGTTTCTATTGCTATCGTGCCCACCAAATAAGATCTGCAAAAAGACCCTTACAAGAATAACAGCACTAAACCAGCAAGTATTACCCACATTCTTTAGTCCAACAGGAGCTTTGTCCTGCCTTTTTCTATCGTAAGGGTTTCGAGAATCCCTCCAAACCTCCGTAGGTGTCCTCTTCAAACAGGCTTTATTTTCTGCTATGCTGGCTTCAAGAACTCTTAAGCCATGGGGAGAAAATGATGAAAAAAAAAATAAAGTATCAATCTAGTGCCGTACCCTAGGAAATAGCATATCACAAACTAACTATTTTAATTACTTAAGCTCTGGATAACGTATTTGAGGAAGTAATATTTAATGCCAACTTTACTCAAGTAGAGGTTAGCTTTCTTTAAGAATA
>NW_025802738.1:0-1215 GCF_021613505.1 Equus quagga | reverse complement strand
TTTTTTGGCTTCCTGAGATAATCTCATTCATGCTACATCATCTTTATGCTCAAGATTTTGCCCGACTAGATCAATGTCAAAATAATATAGCTATGTTTCTTAATGATGGGGAAAAAGTGAATTGTTGTATTAGCTCTCACTGCAGTATTTGCAACATGACATTAGACACAATGTAATAGGACTCCAAATCATCATTACTTAAAATAACTCATGTGAATATAGAATAAAGTCTTTCTTTGGGACACAACGAAACCACATACTAAAAGAAAGTAAGTAACAACAACAGTTGTTAAAATGTAAAGGTCAAAGTAACCTTATATACTTAAAAATAAACAGGTTACACCTCTGTCACTTTTAAGTGTGATCCATCATTAGCAGCAGTATTCTCTGCCCCAAAACTAACTCTCACATGCGCCCTCCACCCCTGGGCTTTTTCTCTTAAACTATTTACTACTAAAGTATACCAGAATTTCTTGGAAGGTATTTAGGTAGATAAATTGGGTCAGAAGAAAATCAGAATTTATCTAGAACATCCCACTGTGGCCAGAAAGCAAGTTTTCAAGAACCTAAGGGAAGATAAAAAGTCAGAGCCAACTTGAGAGGCTTCCTACTGTTCAACTGCACAGTTCAGGATAATACAAAACAAGAGCAATAATACAGTGGATTATGTACAAAGCAACTAGGTTATGCTCAAAAGAGAAAAGTTAACAGTATGCAAAACGTATATGTAACACAAAGACTGCTGTATATAGAAAGGTATATTTAATTTCTTATTGACTTTCACAAACGGGAGTGTTTTCATTTGAAAGTTTTGTTCCTTTTGTAATGCACATGTACATTTAGAAGTTTAAATAAAGGAATCTTATTTGTATCTTGGCAATTCAAGATGAATGAACAAAAACAAGCAATGAGTTCTGGGGGAAGAAGCAACAATACCACAAACAGGAAAGAAGAATTAGTGCCAGAGGTCATATACAAGAGAGAGAAGAGGCATCCGGCAATTGACCAGCACCTGTGGGCATGTACAATCACCATTTAAAATGAGGATTCTACAACATACTGTAAAAGTATAAACTGGTCAAAAGTCTAGGAAAACTACACTCAATCCTGAATCTCCTGGTGGATAAACCTCTACCATTACATATTTTTAACCTACTATTATAATAAAATACCACTAAGAAATGAACCCTTAATAATGTCAACAGACCAGATCAC
>NW_025802737.1:0-2178 GCF_021613505.1 Equus quagga | reverse complement strand
AGCCCTCCTGCCTTGTTCACTGGTCACAGGAACGTTGTAGTTGTCAACTGTGTAATGTCAATGGACTTCACTCCTTCTCTGAGATTTATTTGAGTTGTCCAATCTCCATGATCTCATATGTCCCCAGACAGATTTCGCACAAGGGTCAAAAATGTCCCTGCAGTCCCAGGCATCACATCCATACAATAAACCCTCCTGAATGAGAGAGATCACCCTCCCTCATCCATTGAACAGGAAACTCAGACTTCACAAGGACTGGACTAGATCATGGACACCATCTCCCCTGACTCCATTATGGTGAGTAGGGAGGGGATTGTGTGATTGGTTTGGAAAATGAAAGGCCTGTCCCTGGGGCTGGGGCTGGAGCTGGGGAAAATCACATGCTCACCACAGGACTGGGAGATTTGGGGTCTGAGAGGAGAGGAGAGGACAGAAGTTTTCCCTACGTGGTCCCAGCATGTGCATCACTCTGCTCTCCACCCTGGTCATTCGTTCATGTTGGGTCTTCTACTGTGGACACTGGGAGCTGGGCAGGGGACACAGGCCAGGGGCATCTGTCTCATAACACTCTGCTTCTGGCGCCCTGATCTTTCTAATGTTCTACAAAGGATCAGTATCAAGAGAAATAACACCCCCTCCAATCAGTGAGGCCACAGTGTGAAATTCAATAGATTCTGGAGAGGGAGAAAGTAGTAAAACTCCCTCAGGAGACATCATCTTCCCAGAGGGAGTGAGAAGGGCAATTATATCTCAAGAACCAACACTAATGGCCACTGCCTGTCATCACCTGGGCTCCTCCCCTGTATCTGCCTCCTCTGTCAGGTGAGGACCAGTCCCAGAGGCCCAGCTCATGGATGTCTAGACCACACTCCAGTCCAGATCCCTTCTGTCCCGTTCCCCAATAGAGTGATTCCTCGTGTCAGTGAGGGCTCATATTGAGATTCTCCATCTCACAGGGCCCAGGTCCCAGGAGCTCTGTTTCAGTTACCTTCCTCTTCTGTGTCCTGGAGCTGGGATCAGAGTCAGCCCGACTCAGAAAAGTGAACATCTGACTCGCATACAAGCATAGAATTAACCATGTAATATATTTTATTCACCTCATACATTAGTGAGGAGACCAGTAAACGGTAATGATTGGTCAAAGAGCATAGCAAATACCAAAGTACTTACATTCCACCAGGTATAGGACCTTTGGAGCAAAGTCTTTGAGTGTTGGAGACACACTGTTAAATCTCTAACAGGGAGGGATCACATACAAGGAAAGAATCTGTGTCCTGCACAGAAGGGGACCTGCCTCCATTGGGCCGGTCACTGCTCTGCACTTGATCCTGATCTAAGAGGAGTTTGATAAGAGACACCCCCTCAGTCCTCAGCACTGAACAGCTAAAGGAGTTGTGGACAGACTCACTCCTGAAGAGTCTGAGTAGAGGCTGCCCTGAGGGGATGTGGAGGCTACACAAGGGGCCATCTGACCTGACCCTAAAGCAGGGGGACAGTAGAAAGAGCAGTGGGGATGGGGGAACTGTCTGATGGGCTTGGGTCACCCTGAAACACAACAGTCAGTCTGGGCCTGGACACCAGGGGGCGCTCAGTGCTCATTCCTGACTTTTCTGGGGCTGATCACAGCTGGGACCAGCCACCTGGCACTGCCTGGTGCCATCTGCTCAGGGCTCACAGCTGTGAACACTCCACCCCAGGGCCACCCTTAGGCAGTGGCACCTGACCCAAGGCCAAGTGAGAGATCAGAAAGCTGGGGACTCTGATTTGCATGTGTGGCCCCTCCCTCTCTCAGAGTATGAAGAAGGGGTGGGAGAGATCAGGGGGAAGCTCTGCTTCAGCTGTGGGGCCACAGAAGGCAGGACTCGGTGACAATCTCCAGCATGGCCTGGTCCCCTCTCCTCCTCACCCTCATCCCTCTCTGCACAGGTGACTAGATATGGGGACAAGGGAAGGGGCCTTGGGAAGATGTGTGGGACCCTGCTTTCTCCCCTTGCCTCTACTCCCTGGAATCACCATCTCTGTGTCTCTCTCACTTCCAGGATCCTGGGCCCAGTCTGTGACTCAGCCCGCCTCAGTGTCTGGGACCCTGGGCCAGACAGTCACCATCTCCTGCTCTGGAAGCATCTCCAACATAGGTGTTTATGTGGACTGGTACCAACAGATCCCAGGAACAGCCCC
>NW_025802736.1:24740-31650 GCF_021613505.1 Equus quagga | reverse complement strand
CGGGTCCCGATTCTGGCATCTCCTGGGGGTGATTCCAGAGTTTCTTGGTTGTGGTTCTGATGTGTCTGGCAGTTGATTCCAGCATGTCAGGCAAGTGGTCCAGTCGTTTCCAGTGGAGGGTTCTGGTATATCCCATAGGTACTTCTGGTGTGTCCAGCAGGTTGTTCAGGTATGTCTGTCATCTGCTCCAGGTGTGTCTGGCACATGGTCCAGGCATGGAGGTCCCGTGGTCCAGGCATTTCTGAAACGTGGTTCTGACGTGTCCGAAAGATGGTTTGGGTGTGTCTGGCATCTGATTCAGGCCTCTCCGGGAGATGCTTTGGGGATGTCCTGCAGGTGGCCCGGGTGTTTCTGGCAAGTGGTTTGGCATGTCTGGCGTGTCCTTCAAATATGTCTGGCCTGGGGTTCTGGTGTGTCCGGCAGGTTATTCCAGCATGTCTGGCACCCTGCTCAGGTGTGTTTGGCAGGTGGTTCTGGCATGTCCACCAAATGGTTTTGACACCAGAACGTGGTCACCCCATGTCCAGCAGGAGGTTCAGGTGTGTCTAGCAGGTGGGTCAGGCTTGTCCGTTTCTTGGTTCAGTCATGTCCAGCACCTGGTTCTGGTGTGAGCGACACCTGTTTCTGGCATATCCAGCCGGTAGCTCCGGCATGTCCGGCAGCTGCTTCAGTCATGTCTGGCACCTGGTTTCGGAGTGTGTAACACCTTTTCCTAGCATATCCAGTGGGTGATTCACGGAAGTCTGGCAGCTGCTTCAGGCATGTCCAACAGGTGGTTCTGGCCTTGGAACACCAGGGTCCGCTGTGTCTGCCACCTGGTTCTGGCATATTCAGCAGGTGGTTTCAGTGTATCCGGGACCTGGTTCTGGCATATCCAACAGGTGGTTCCGGTGTGTCTGGCAGGTGTTTCCTGTGTGTCTGGCATGTGCTTCTGTTACTTCTGGATGGTGGTTCTGGGATTTCTGGTGGGTGCTTCCAGCGTGTCCAGCATTTGGTTTCAGTGTGTGTGGCTAGTGGTTCCCAGGTTTCTGTTTGGTGTTTCCCATGTGTCTGGTAGGTGCTTCCATTGTGTCCAGCATTTGATTCCTGCATGTCCAGCAGGTGAATCTGGTGTGTCCAGGAGGTGGCTACAGCATGTCCAGGACTTGGTCTGGTGTATCCAGCAGGTGGTTTCATGGTGTCCGGCACCTGGTTCTGCCATATCAAACAGATGGTTCCAGCGTGTCTAGCAGGTGTTTCCAGGGTGTCGGCAGATGGTTCTGGTGTGTCCTGCCAGTGTTTCAGCCATGTTTGGCAGGTGGATCAGTGCTGTCCAGCAGGTGAATCAGTCGTGTCTGGTGGTTGGCTACAGCATACCTGGGGGTGGTTCCGGCATGTCCTGAAGGTGGTTCTGTTGTGTCTGTCATGTGGTCCTAGCGTGTCAGTCAGGTGGTTCCAGCTTGTCCAGAAGGTGGTTACCTTGTGTCTGGTGTGTGATTCTGCCGGTTCCCATAGGTGGTTCCAGCATGTCTGGCAGGTGCTTCCGGTGTGTGTGGGACCTGATTCTGGCGTCTCCAGTACATGGCTCCAAAGTGTCTGCGTGGTGACTCTGAGGTGTCTGGCAGTCAGTTCCAGCTTGTCAGGCAGGTGGTTCAGGTGTTTCTGGTGGATGTTTCTGGTTTGCTCGGCAGTGCGTCCAACAGGTTGTTCAAGCATGTCTGTCAGCTGGTCCAGTTTCATCTGGCACATGGTCCAGGCATGGCCATCTTGTGGTCCAGACATTTGTGAAACGTGGTTCTGACATGTCCAAAAGTTGGTTTGGACGCGTGTGGATTCTGATTCAGGCCTCTCTGGGAGGTGCTTTTGGGGTTTCCGGTAGGTGGTCCGAGTGTGTCCAGTGAGTGGTTCTGGCATGTACAGTATGTCTTTCCAGAATGTCCGGACTTTGGTTCGGGATGTCCAGCAGACTGTTCCTGTGTGTCTGGCTCCTGGCTCCGGCGTGTTCAGCAGGTGGTTTGGGCTTGTCCGGCAGGTGGTTCGTCGTGTCCAGAACCTGGTTCTGGCATGTGTGACACCTGCTTCTGGCCTATCTGGTAGGTGGCTCTGGCATGTCCAGCAGTTGGTTCACACAGGTCTGGCATGTGGTTCAAGTGTGTCCAGCCAGTGGTTCTGGTTAGTCGGGCACCTGGTTCTGGCATTCCTGGCCTGTCGTTCCAGAATGTCCATAAAGTGGTTCAGGCTGGTCCACGTGGTGGTTCAGCCTAATCATGCAGCAGCTGAAGGCTTATCTAGCACCTGGTTCTGGCCCATGCTGGACCTGTTTCTGGCATATCCAGCAGATGGTTCCAGTGTGTCCAGCACATAGTTTTGGCATGTGTGACAGGTGGTTCAGGTGTATCTGGCATGTGAATTTGTTACATTCGGAAAGTAGTTCCGGAATATCTGGTGGGTGCTTCTGGTGTGTCTGGCAGTTGGTTCTGGTGTGTCTGGCGGGTGGTCCTGGCATTTCTGAGTAGTGGTTCAAGTGTGTCCAGCAGGTGGTTCCTGCATGTCTGGCATGTTGTTCCGGCATATAACGGCCTGGTTCTGGCATATCCAGCAGGTGCTTGTGGAGTGTCTGGCAGGTGGTTCAGGATTTTCCAACAGGTGTTTCATGCCTGTCTGGAAGGTGGTTTTGGTGTGTCCAGCACCTGGTTCTGGCATATCTGTCATGTCGTTCTGGCATGCCCAGCATGTGGTTCTAGATTGTCCGTCAAGTGGTTCAGGCATATCTGGCAGGTGGTTCAGTCTTGTCTGGCAGGTGGTTCAGCTTTGTCTGGCAGGTGGTTCCAGTATGTCCTGCCAGTGTTACCGATGTGTCATTCAGGTGGTTCCAGCATGTTAGGCAGGGGGTTCCTGTGTGTCTGACATGAGTTTCTGGTATGTGTGGAAGGTGGTTCCAACATGTCCAGATGGTGATTCTGGCATGTCTGGGACCTGCTTTTGTCCTGTCGGGTTGGTGGTTTCTGCATGTCAGGTGGTGGTTCCGGTGTATCAGGCAGGTTTTCCCAGCATATCTGGAAGTTTGTTGTGGCATATCCAAGACCTGGTTCTGGCGTATCAGGCAGGTGATTTTGGCATGTCTGGCATTGTTCAGGAGTGTCTGGCATGTGTTTCCAGCTGTCCAGCTGGTGGTTCAGACATGTCTGGAAGGTGGTTCTGGAGTGTCTGGCAGGTACTCTGACATTCTGGATGGGAATGACACGTCCATACTACCTGCTGGACACGCCTGAACAACCTGCCAGAATTGTGTGAATCACCTTCAAACATGCTGGATACACCTGCCAGATATGCCAGAAACACTTGTTGCATATGCTGATACCAGGTGCTGGACATGACTGAAGACCTGCCAGACACGTGGAGCCACCTGCCTGATACACCAGAAACAGGTGTTGCACACACCAGAAGCAGGCGCCGGACATGACTGAAACACCTGCTGGACATGCCTGAATCACCTGCTGGACATGACTGAACCACCTGTCAGACACACCATAACCACCTTCAGGACACGTTGGAACCCTCTGGTGGACATGCCAGAACAACCTACTGACCATGCCAGAGCCAGGTGTTGGACACACTGGAACCACCTGCTGGACACATTGGAACCACAGGCCAGATGCACTGGCAGGACACACCAGACATGCTGGAACCTATTTCTGGACACACCCAGACCACCTCCTGCACACCCCAAAAGCACCTCCCAGAGAGGCCTGAATCAGGTGCCGGACATACCAAAACCAACTTTTGGACACAAGAGAACCACATTTCAGAAATACCTGAACCACAGGATGGCCATGCCTGGATCATGTGCCAGATGCAACTCCACCAACTGTCAGACACTCCTGAACAACCTGCCGGACATGCTGGAACTACCCACTGGACATACCAGAACCATTCGCTGGAAACAACTGAACCACCTGCCTGACATGCTGGAACCAAGTGCTGGACATGCTGGACCCCCCCCTTATGGACAGGCCTGAAACAGCTGCTGGACACACCTGAACCACCTGCCTGACATGCTGCAAGCACCTGTTTGACCTGCCAGAACCACCTGTATGACTCGCCAGAACCACCTGTCAGACATGCCAAAATTGCCTGCTGTATACGCCAGAACCAGGCTCCTTATACACTGAAACCACCCACCAGACATGCCAGAACCACCCAGCGGACACCCTGGAACCACACTCCACACATGCCAGAATCAGGTCTGGGACATGGTGCAACCACTTGCTGGATACTCTGGGACCACCTGCCAGACATGCCAGAATCACCTACCAGACATGCCCAACCCAATGGCTTGACAAGCCAGAAGCACACACTGCACAATCTTCTGAATGTATCTGAACCACATGCCAGACACAGAGGAATGACCTGCCAGACACACCAGAACCACATGTTGGATACGCCAGAATCAGATGCCAGATACACTGAAACCATCTGCCAAAAATGCCAGAAACAGGTTTTGCACATCCCGGAACCAGGTGCTGGACATGACTGAAACACCTGCCAGTCACACCATATCCACCTTCAGGAGAGGCTGGAACCCTCTGGTGGACACGCCAGAATGGCCTACTGAACATGCCAGAGCCAGGTGTCAGACACGTTGGTACTGCCGGATGGACACGCCAGAACCACAGTTCAGATATCCTGGCAGGACACACCAGACACACCAGAAACTATTGCCAGACACACCTGGCCGACCTGCCAGACACCCCCAAAGCACCTCTCAGAGATGCCTGAATCACCTGCGAGATATGCCACAACCACCTTTTGGACATGTCAGAATCACATTTCAGAAATGCCTGTACCACGGGACGGCCATGCCTGGACCATGTGCCAGATGCACCTGGACCAGCTGACAGACATGCCTGAACAATTTACTGGACAGGCCAGAACTACCCACCAGACACACTGGAACCATCCACCAGAAACGCCTGAACCACCTGTCTGACGTGCTGGAATCAACTGCTGGACACTTCGGAACCACCATGCAGACACTGTGGAACAAGCCACCAGAGATGCCAGTATTAGGTCCCACAAACTCAGGAAGCACTTGCTGGACATGCTGGAAACCACTTGGGAACCAGCAGAATCACCAGCTGGACACGATGGAACCACCTTCCAGACACGCTGGAACCACCTGACTGACACGCCTGAACCACCTGCCAGACACAAGGGAACCACTTTCTGGACATGCCAGAACCACCCTCACATATGCTGAAACCAACTGCAGGACAGGACTGTTTCACCTGCTGGACAGCACAGATCTACCCGCCAAATATGGCTGAACCACCAGCCTGACACACCAGAACCACCTGCCTGACACCCCGGATCCAACAGCCAGAAATGCCAGAACCACCTGTTGGATACAGCTGAAACAGTTGCCGGACACAGTGAAACCACCTGGCGGATACGCCAGAACCAGGTAGCGGCCACCCCAGAACCACCTGCCAGAGAAACTGGAATCACCTTCTGGACCAGCCTGAACCACTTTACGGACACGATGAAACAACCTTCTGGACAAACTGGAATCATGTGATGGACATGCCAGAACCTCCTGCCAGAAACAATGGAACCGCCTTCTGGACAGGCCAGAGCCACCCCCAGATATGCTGAAACCAACTGCTTGACACGACTGTTCTACCTTCTGGACTGCACTGATCTACCTGCCAAGCATGGCTGAACCACAGGCCCGACACACCAGAAGCTCCTGCCAGACATGCTGGAACCACCTGTCATATATAGGGGAACCAGGTGCCAGATACCATGAAACAACCTGCCGGATATTCCAGAACCAGGTGCCAGACATGCCAGAACCACCTGCCAGAAAAGCTGGAACCACCTGACAGACACGCTGGAACAACCTGCCGGACACACCAAAGTCACCTGCCAGATACGCCAGGATCAGGTCCCAGATACACCAGAACCAAATTCCGGACAAACCAGAAAAACCTGCCAGACACGCCGGAACCACCACACTGATATGCCAAAACAATCAACCTGACACGATGGAATCAGGTCCTGGACACTCTGTAGCCACCTGCCGGACACACCAGAATCAACCACTGGACATGCGGGAACCAACAGCCAGACACCCCAGAAGCACCCACCAGACACGTCGGAAGCACATGTTGGATATGCTGGACCCAGGTCCCAGGCACACCAGAACCACCTGCTGGAAACGCATGAACAACCTGCCAGACTTGTGTGAAGCACCTGCCAGACATGCTGGAAGCAGGTCCAGAATATGCAATAACCATCTTCTGGACAGGCCGGAAAACCCCGCTGAACACACTGGAACCAACACACAGATTCACCCAAACCACCACCCCAACATGAGGGAACCAGGTCCCAGACATGCCGAATCACCTGCAGGACATGCGGAACCAACTGCCAGACACCCCAGAAGCACCCACCAGACACATCAGGACCACCTTCTGGACATACCGGAAACACATGCCAGAGACACAGAAAGCTCCTGCCTGTCATGCTGGAACCACCTTAATGACACACCGGTACCACTTGCCAGACATGCCGGAACCACCAGCCAGACAAAACTCAACCACCTGCCAGACAAGACTGAATCACCTGCCAGATATGCCTGAACCACTTGACAGACACTCGGGAAACACATGCTGGGCACATCAGAACCACCTGTCAGATATGCGAGAACCAGGTGCTGGACACACTGGGCCCATATTCTGGACAGACCTGAACCACCTGCTGGACACTCCTGAACCACCTTCCGGACACACAAGAACCACATTCTGGACACGCCAGAACCATTCCTCAGACACGCAGGAACCACCCACTGGAAATGTCGGTACCACTTTCTGGACATGCCGGAACCACCTGACTGACATGCTGCAACCAGCTGAGTGACATGCAGGAA
>NW_025802736.1:0-24640 GCF_021613505.1 Equus quagga | reverse complement strand
ATCCACCCTCTAGACACACCGGAACCACCTGCAGGACCCGTCAGAACCACCTGCTGAACATGCCAGAACCACCTGAATGACACAATGGAACTACCTGCCAGACATGCCAGAACCACATTCCAGGCATGCTGGAAGCACCTGTCAGATACGCCAGAACCAGTTGCCTGATTCACTGAAACTACATGCTGGATACATTGGAACCAGGTGTCAGACATCTTGGAACCACCTGGTGGACACTTCGAAATTAGCTGCCGGATACACCCAAACCATGTGCCAGACATGCTGGAATCACCTGCCACACATCCTGGAACCATCTGCCAGATGTGCCAGAAACAGTTGCACCGCACACTGGAACCTGGTGCCTGACACTCTGAAACTACATGCTGGATAGGCTGGAACCAGGTGCCAGATGCCAGAACCACCTGTCAGATACACCAGAACCAGGTGTTGGATACACTGAAACCATCTGCTGAGTATGCCAGAACCAGGTGCCGGACATCCCGAACCACCTGCCAGACACACCCAGACCACCTTTAACTCACGTCAGAACCACATTTCAGAAACTCCTGGACCACAGGACGGCCATGCCTGGAACATGTGCCAGGTGCACCTGGCCTACCTGATGGACATGCCTCAACAACCTGCTGGACACACGAAAACAATCTGCTGGACATAAAATGATCCACTGGAAATGCCAGAACCACACAGTGGACATGACAGAACCACCTTCCAGTCTTGCCCCAGCCAGATGTTGGACACGCTGGAACCACCTGCTGGACAAGACGGAATCTCCTGCAGGATACACCTTAACCACTGGAGGGACAATCCTGAACCACCTGCCTGGCACACAGGATCCACCTGCCAGATATGCCAGAACAAGGTGCCAGACTCACCGGAACCACCCGCTGGACATGATGGAACCACCACCCAGACATGCCAGAACCACCAGCAGGACAACCCTTAACCACCAGCCAGACACGTCAGAACCACAGACCAGATATGCAGGAAGGTCACGCCAGACACACCAGAGCCACCCACCAGACACACCCAGACCACCTGCCACGCATGCCTGAAGAACCTGCCAGACACACCCAAACCCCCACCGGACACACCCAAACCACCATTCTGACACGTCAGAAATACGTTTCAGAAATGCCTGGACCACGGGACGGCCATGCCTGTACCAGGTGCCAGAAGCACCTGCACCACCTGACAGGCACACCTGAATAACCTGCCAGACATGCTGGAACTACTTGATGGACATACCAGAACCACTTCCCTGAGACAATGGAACCATCTTTCTGACATGCAGGAACCATGCCCTGGACACACAATAACCACATGCAGGACAGATTGATCCACCAGCTGGATACCACTGATCCACCGGCCGAACACAGCTGAATCATCTGCTGGACACACCAGAATCACCTACCAGATATGACAGAACCACCTTCTGGACATGCTGGAATCACTCATTGGACATGCCCGAACCACCTGCTGGACACAAGGGAACCAACTTCCAGACATGCCAGAACCACTTGACTGACATGCCGGACCACTTCACTGGAACACCAGAATCACCCACCGGTCATGCCAGAACCACCTATGAGACACTCAGCAATGCCCTGCCAGTTACGCTGGAACCAGATGGCAGGAACACCAGAACCGGCTGCCGGATAAGCCTGAAAGACCTGCTGGAGCAGCCTGAACCACCAGCCAGACACAACTGAACCACCTGCTGGACACACCAGAACCACATGCTTGAATCACCAGAACAGCTTACTGGACATGCCAAAATCACCTGACGGATACTCCAGAACCATGTGCTGGACATGCCAGAACCATGTGCCAGATACACCAGAAACAGGTAGAGCACAGGCCAGAACCAGGTGACGGACATGCCTGAAACAACTGCTGGACACACCTGAACAACCTGCTGGAGCAGCCTGACCCACTTTATGACCAATCTGGAAACACATCGCGAGTAGAACGGAACCAGGTGCCCGACGTGCCAGAACTACCTGCTGGACACACCAGAACCACCTGCCAGACTTGTGAGAACCACCTGCTGGATATGCCAGAAACAGGTGTCGCACATGCCAAAACCAGGTGCCAGATACAACTGAACCCCCTGCAAGACATGCCAGAACCAGGTGCTGCATATGCTGGAACAACCTACCAGACGTGACAAAGTCACATGCCAGATACGCCAGAACCATGTGCCGGACACACCAGAATCGCCTAGCAGACATTCTTGGACCACCTGTTGGGTGTGCTGGAACCAGGTGCCTGATTTGCTGAAAGTACCTGCCGGACATGCCAGAACCAGGTACTGTACATTCTGGAAGCACCCACTGGACACGTCAGATTCACCTTCGGGACATACCAGAAACTCATGCCAGACACACAGGAACCCCCTGCCTGAAATGCTGGAACCACCTGAATGACACACTGGTACCACTGGCCAGACATATCAGAACCATCTGCCAGACAAAACTGAGCCACCTGCCAAACAAGACTGAACCACCTGCTGGATATGCCTGAACCATTTGACAGACCAGAACCACAGTCTGGGCATGCTGGGACCACCTGTCATATATGCCAGGACCAGATGCCAGACATGTGGGAACAGCCTTCCAGACAGGCCTGAGCCACCTGCTGGACATGCCTGAACCACCTGCCAGACATGCCGGAACCACCTGCTTGACTTGCCAGAACCACCTGCCGGACATGCAGAAATCACCTGATGGATACTCCAGAACCAGGCCCCTTTTACGACAGAACAACCCGACATCCATGCCAGAACCATCCCCCAGAGACATTGGAACCAACACTCAGACACTCCAGAACCACCCACCAGACATGCCAGAAGCAACTGCTAGACATGCTGGAAGCAACCACTGGACACTGTGGACCCACTTTATGAATGTACCAGAACCACGTGCAAGACACACAGGAACTTCCTGTCAGACACACTGGAACGACCTGTTGGATATGCCGGAGCCAGGTGCTGCATACACTGAAACCACCTGCCAAATACGCCAGAACGATATGCCAGACATGCCATAAACACCTGCCAGACAAGCCGGAACCACCTACCAAACACGCAGGAACCACCTGCTTGACTCACCAGAACCACCTGCAGGACATGCCAAAATCACCAGTTGGATATGTTGGAACCCTTATATGCCGGAACAACCTGCCAGACATGCTGGAGTCACCCACTGGACACACTGGAACCACCACACAGACACGCCAGAACCAAGTGCCAGACACGCTGGCAGCACCCAACAGACACACTGGAACCACCACTCAGACATGCCGGAACCACCTGCCAGACACGATGGAACCATCCCCCGAACGTACCAGAACTACATGCAACACACAGGAACCACCTGCCACTCACGCCGGGACCACCTGTTGGATATGCCAGAACCAGGTGCTGGATACACAGAAAACACCAGCCAAATATGACAGAACGAGGTGCCGGCACACCATAAACACCTGCCAGACAAGCCGGAACCACCTGCCAAACATGCAGGAACAACCTGCCATACAAGCCAAAATCACCTGCCGGATATGCCAGAACCAGGTCCTGGATACACCAGAACCAATGTCTGGAGAGCCTGGAACATCCTGCCAGACGTGCTGGAATCACCCACCGGATATGTGGGAACCAAATGCAAGACACGCCGCAACCACCACCTGGAGATGCTGAAAGCACCAACTAGACATGACGGAATTAGGTCCCAGACATGCCATAGCCACCTGCCGGACACGCCAGGATCACCCGCTGGACATGCGGGAATCAACTGCCAGAGCCACCAGAATTACCCACCGGACACGTCAGAACCACCTTCTGGACACACCAGAAACTCATGCCAGACACATAGGAACCCCCCCTCACACTGGAACCACCTGAATGACAGGCCGCTACCACCGGCTGGACATGCCATAACCACCTGCCAGAGAAAACTGAACCACCTGCCAGACAAGACTGAACCAACTGCCTGACACACCTGAACCCCTTGAAGGACACTCTGGGACCACATGCCGGATACGCTGGAACCACCTTCTGGACACACCTGAACCACCTGGTGGACATGCAGCAACCACCTTCTGGATGTGCCAGAACCATCTACTGGACATGCCGGAACCACGTACTGAACATGCTGGAACCAGGTGCCGGACACACCGGAACTGCCTGCTGGACATCCTGGAACCAATGTCCAGACATTCTGGAAGGACATGCCTGACATGCTGGAACCACATGCTGGACACGCTGGACCACCTGCCAGACACCCCCAAAGCACCTCCTGGAGAGGCCTGAATAAGATGCCAGACATGCCCAAACCACCTATCAGAGATGTCAGAACCACGTTTCAGAAATGCCTGGACCTCGGGATGGCCATGCCAGGACTATGTGCCGGATGCAACTGGATCAGCTGACAGACATGCCTGAACAACCTACCTGACACACTGGAAATACACACCGGACATACCGGAATGATCCACCAGAAACGCCTGAGCCACCTGCCTGACACACTCGAACCAACTGCTGGACAGGCCGAACCACCTGGTAGACATGCCACAACCACCTTCTGGATGCACCGGAAGCATCTGGTGGACATGCCAGAGCCACCTTCCAAACACTCCGTCAACAGCTGCCAGACACACCAGAACAAGCTGCTGGACACGCTGAAACCACAGGCCAGACATACTGGAAGGACATGCCGGACATGCCAGAACCACTTGAGGGACACACCCGGACCACCTGCCAGACACCACAAAAGCATCTCCCAGAGAGGACTGAATCAGCTGCTGGACACGCCGAAATCACCATTTGTACACCTCAGGACCATGTTTCAGAAATGCCTGTACGACGGGACGGCCATGCCTGGACCATGTACCAGATGATCCTGGACCAGCTGACAGACACACCTGAACAACCTGCCAGACACACCGGAACTACCCGCTGGCCTTACTGGAACCATCCATTGGAAACGCCTGAACTACCTGCCTGACATGCTGGAACTGTCAGAAACTTTGTAACCACCACCGGGACACTCTGGAACCACCTGCCAGAGACACCAAAATCAGGCCCCAGACACGCCAGAAGCACCTGCAAGGCACACTGGAATCACCTTTGGGAACCACCAGAATCACCTGCTGGATACGATGAACCAACTTCTGGACACGCCGGAACTACCTGTCAGGTTCGGCAGAACCAGGTGCTGGACAGCATGAAACCACCTGCCAGATACGCCAGAACGAGGTGCCGGACAGGACAGAACCACCTGCCAGACAAGCAGGAACCACCTGTCTGACACACTGGAACAAACTGCTGGACACGCTGAAATCACCTGCCGCATATGTCAAAACCAGGTCCTGGAAAACCTGCCTGAGACACTGGAAGCACCTCCTGGACACGCCGAAACCACCAACCTGATTCTGGCGGTTCCTGCAGGTGGTTCCAGAGTGTCTGGCAGATGCTTCCAGCGTGCCGGGACCTGATTCTGCCGTGTCTGGTGGGTGGTTCCAGAGTGTCCTTCTGGTGGTTCTGATGTGTCCGGCAGTTGGTTCCAGCACGTCAGGCCGGTGGTTCAGGCTTTTCCGGGAGGTGCTTTGGGGGTGTCTGGCTGCTGGTCCGACTGTGTCCGGCAAGTGGTTCTGGCATGTCCGGCATGTTCTTCCAGTATGTCTGGCTTGTGGTTCTGGCATGTCCAGCAGACGGTTCCAGCATGTCCAGCACTTGGCTCAGGCATGTTTGGCAGGTGCTTCCCGCATGTCCACCAGATGGTTCTGGCACGTCCTGAATGTGGTTAGGGCATGTCCAGCAGGTGGTTCAGTCTTGTTCGGCAGGTGGTTCATGCAAGTCTGACAGGTGATTCAGGTGTGCCCAGCAGGTGATTCTGGCATGTCAGGCACCTGGTTCTGGCATGCCTAGCATGTATTTCCATAATGTCTGTAAAGTGGTTCACGATTGTAGAGCAGGTGTTTCAGGCTAATCTGGCAGCTGCTTAAGTCTTTTCCAGTACCTGGTTATGGTCTGTTCTGGACCTGTTTCTTGCATGTCCGGCATCTGGTTCTGGCATATCTGACAGGTGTTTCTGGCATGCCAGGCATGTGGATCCAGAGTTTCCATCAAGTGGTTCAGGCATATCCAGCAGGTGCTTCAGTCTTATCTGGCAAGTGGTTCAGTTTTGTCTGGCAGGTGGTTCTGACATGTCCGGCCAGTGCTACCAGCATGTCATTCAGGTGGTTCCAACATGTCAGGCAGGGGCTTCCTGAGAGTCTGGCATGAGTTTCTGGTATGTCCGGAAGGTGGTTCCAACGTGTCCAGTGGGTGCTTCCAGTGTGTCTTGCTGTTGGTTCCCTCATGTCCACTGGGTGACTCCGGCATGTGTGGCAGGAGGCTACGGTGTGTCCAGCACCTGATTCTGTCATGTCGGGTTGCTGGGTTTGGCATGTCTTGATGATTCCAGGGTGTCCGGTAGGTTTTTATGACCTGTCTGGAAGTTGGTTCTGAGCATATCTGGGACCTGGTTCCAGTGTATCCGGCAGGTGATTTTAGCGTGTCTGGCATTTTGTTCCAGGCTGTCTGTCAGGTGGTTCTGGCTTGTCTAGCAGGTGGTTCTGGGGTGTCTGGCACCTGGTTCTGGCATATCTGGCAGGTGGTTCAGTCATGTCCAGCAGGTGGTTGAGGCTTGTCCAGCAGGTGGTTGGGTTGTGTCCAGCATCTGGTTAGGCATGTGGGACACCTGTTTCTGGCGTATCTGGCAGGTGGCTCCAGCAAGTCTGGCAGGTGGTTCAGTTGTGTGTGGCACATGGTTTCAGCATGTGCAATACCTGTTCCTTGCATATCTGGCAGGTGGTTCTGGTGTGTCCGCAAGTCGGTTCACACAATTTGGGCAGGTGATTCAGGCGTGTCCAGCAGGTGATTCTTGGGTTTTGGGACCTGGTTCTGCCCTGCCTGGCATGTGGTTCTGGAATGTCCAGAAAGTGGTTCAGGCTGGTCCAGCAGGTTGTTCAGGCTTGTCCTGCAGCTGCTTCAGGCTTTTCCAGCTCCTGGTTCTGGCCTGTGCTGGAACTCTTTCTGGGATATCCGGCATATGGTTCTGGCAAGTCTGGGAGGTGGGTCCAGTGTGTCCAGCAGGTGGTTCTGGCGTGTCAGTCAGGTGGTTCCAGTGTGTCTGGAAGGTGGTTCCATCGTGTCCAGTGGGAGATTCTGGCAGTTCCCATAGGTCATTCCAGTGTGTCTGGGAGGTGCTTCTGGTGTGTCAAGGACCTGATTCTGGCATCTGCGGTGAGTGTTTACATAGTGTCCGGGTGGTGGTTCCAATGTGTCCGGCAGTTGGTTCCAGTGGGTCAGGCAGGTGGTTCAGGCATTTGTGGTGCATGGTTCCAGAATGTCCAGCGGGTAGTTACAGCATGCCCAGCAGGTTGTTCAGGTGTGTCTGTTGGCTGATCCAGGTGCATCCGGCACATGGTCCTGGCATGGTCATCCCATGGTCTAGGCATTTCTGAAACGTGGTTCTCACATGTCCAAACATTGGTTTGGGTGTGTCCAGCATCAGATTCAAGTCTCTCTGAGATCTGCTTTTGGGGTGTCTTGAAGGTGGTCCAGGTGTGTCCTGCAAGTGGTTCTGGTATGTCTGGCATGTCCTTCTAGTGTCTGGCCTGTGGTTCCAGTGTGTCCGGCATCTGGCTTTGGCATGTTTGGCAGTTGGTTCTGGCATATCCAATAGGTGGTTCTGGCACGTGTGGCAAGTGGTTCAGGTGTGTCTGGCATGTGGTTCTGTTATGTTCAGAAGGACATTCCAGCAGGGCCAGTGGGTGCTTCCAGCATGTCCAGAAGTTGGTTCCAGCATGTGTGGCTGGTGGTTCCAGCATGACTGTGTGGTGGTTCCCCCATGTCCAGTGGGTGCTTCTGGGGTTTCTGGCAGCTGGTTCCCGCATGTCAGGCAGTTGCTTCTGGCATGTCCAGGACCTGATTCTGGCATATCTGGCCAGTGGTTGCAGAGTGTCTGGGTGGTGGTACCGACGTGCCTGGCTTTTGGTTCCAGTCTGTCATGCAGGTGATTCAGGTGCTTTTGGTGGATGGTTCTCTTATCTCCTGTGGGTAGTTCTGGCATGCCCAGCAAGTTATTCAGGTGTGTCTATCAGCTGGTCCAGGTGCATCTGTCACATGATACAAGCATGGCCATCCCATGGTCCAGGAATTTTTGAAAGTGGCTCTGACGTGTCCAAAAGGTTGTTTGGGTGTGTCTGGTAGGTAGTCTGACATTCCAGATCCACATTCTGGGCATGCTGGAACCAGATGCCTGACACAACAGTACCACCTGCCCGATACATCTGAACCACCTGCCAGGCTTGTGTGAACCACCTGCCAGACCTGCTGGAGCCACATGCCAGATATACCACAAACAGGTATCGCACATGCCGAAACCAGGTGCTGGACACCAAGGAACCACCTGCTAGACACGCTGGAGCCACCTGCCAGATATGCCACAAACAGGTGTCACACATGCTGGAAACAGGTGCTGGAAATGACTGAACCACCTGCCGGACAAGCCTTAACCCCCTTCCGGACACACTGTCAGCACCTTCAGGATGCACCAGAACCATTAACTGGACATGCAGGAAGCACCTCCCAAACATGCTGGAGCCAGGTGTCAGATATGCCAGAACTGCCTTCGGGACATGCCAGAACCACAGGCCAGACATACTAGAAATACATGCCAGACATGCCAGAACCACTTGCCAGACACATCCAGACAACCTTCCAGACACCCCCCAAAGCACCTCCCAAGGAGGTCTGAATCAGATGCTGGACCCACCCAAACCACATTTTGGACACTTCCGAACCACCATCAGAAATGCCTGGACCACGGGACAGCCATGGTTGGACCATGTGCCAGATGCACCTGGACCAGCTGAAGACACATCTGAAAAACCTGCTGGACATGCCAGAACTACCACCAGACATACTGGAACCATCCACCGGAAATGCCTGAACCACCTGCCTTACACGCTGGAACCAACTGCCGGAAATGTCAGAGCCACCACCCAGACACTCTGGAACCATGTGCTGGAGATGCCAGGAGCAGGTCCTGGACATGCCGGAAACACCTGTCAGATGCAGCGCACCAAGTGCCAGACACCCTGAAACCACCTGCTGGATATTCCAGAACCAGGTGCAGGACATGCTAGAACCACCTGCTATACAAGATGGAACCACTTGCCAGACAAACCAGAACTACCTGCCAAAATGGCCAAAATCATCAGTTGGAAACACTGGAACCAGGTCCCGGATACAACTGAAAGAAATCCCAGACAGGCCAGAAAATCCTGCTGGACACGCTGGAAACACCACTTGGACATGCCAAAATCACCAACCCGACAGAAGAGAATCAGCCTCCAGACATGCCGTAGCCACCCGCCATACATGCAGGAACCAACTGCCAGACATCCTGGAAGCACACACCGGACACACTGGAACCACATTCCGGACATACTGGAAACTCATGCCAGACATACAGGAAACCCTGCCTGACACACTGGAACCACCTGAATGACACACTGGTACCTCTGGTCAGACATGCCAGAACAACCTGCCAGACAAAACTGAACCACCTGCCAGACAAGACAGAACCACATGCCAGATACACCTGAACCACTTGATGGACACTCTGGAGCTACATGCCGGGCATGCCAGAACCACCAGTCAGATATGCCAGAACCAGGTGCTGGACACACCAGAACCACCTTCTGGACTTGCTTGAAACACCTGCTGGACACGCCTGAACCATGTGACAGACTGAAGCACCTGCCTGATAAGCCTGAATCACTTGGTGGAGATTCCCAGCCAACTGCCAGACACGCCAGCACCATCTGCAAGATAAGCTGGCACCAGGTGCTGGACATGACTCAACCACCTGCCAGACAGCCTGAAACACCTGCCGGACACCCCACAACCACCATTCAAACATGCTGGAACAATGTGGTGGACATACTACAACCACCAGCCAGACACGCCAGAACCAGTTCCCAGGCATGCCGCAAACACTTGCTGAACAGGAAGGAAAAAACAGACAACACCGATCCACCCAATGGACATGCCGGAACCACAGATCAGATACAACAGAATCACCTTCCAGACATGCCGGAACCACGTGACTGACACTCCAGAACCACCTGCTGGACATGACAGAACCACATTCTGGACACAATGGAACCTCTCCTCAGACATGCTGGAACCACCCACCGGACATGACGGAACCACCTTCCGGACACACCGGTACCACTTGACTGACACACAGGCATCACCCACCAGACATGCTGGAACTACCTGCACGATATGCTGGCACCACCTGCCGGTTACACTAGAACAAGGTGGCAGGAACACTGGAACCAGCTGCTGCACAAGCCTGAAAATCCTGCCAGACCTGCCTGAACCACCGCCAGACATGCCTCAATCACCAGGCATACACGCTTCATCCACCCGCTAGACATGCTGCAACCACCTGCAGGACCTGCCGCAACCACCTGCCAAACATGCCAGAACCATGTGAATGACACACTGGAACTACCTGCCGGACACGCCAGAACCAAGTTTCAGTCAGGCTAGAACCACCTGTTGGATACGCCAGAATCAGGTGCCTGGTTCACTGAAATTACATGCTGGATATGCCGGAACCTGGTGCCAGACATGCCAGAACCAGGTGCTGAATATGCTAAAACCACCTTCTGAATATGCCAGAACCAGGTGCTGGACACTCCTGAACCACCTTCCAGACATACCCAAAACACCTTTTGGACACATCAGAGCCACATTTCAGAAACACCTGGACCACAGGATGGCCATGCCTGGAATAAGTGCCAGGTGCACCTGGCCAACCTGCTGGCCATGCCTCAGCAGCCTGCTGGACACGCCAGAACTATCCACTGGACATAACGAAACAATCCGCTGGAAACACCAGAACCGCCCAGCGGACATGACAGAACCACCTTCTGGTCTTGCCCCAGCCATGTGCTGGATGTGCTGGAACCACCTGCCGGACAAGATGGAATCTCCTGCCAGATACGCCTTAACCACTAGAGGGACAATCCATAACCACCTGCCTGGCATGGAGGATCCACCTGCCAGATATGCCAAAACAATGTACTGAACTCACTGGAACCACCCCCTCAACGTGATGGAACCATCAGCTGGACACACAGGAACTACCTGCTGGACAACCCTTAACCACCAGCCAGACACACTGGAACCATAGACCAGATATACAAGAAGGTTGCCCCAGACACACCAGAGCAACCCACAAGAAGCATCTGGGCCACCGCCCATACACGCCCAAAGGACCTGCCAGACATGCACAAACTGCCTCCAGACAAACCCAAATCACCATTCTGACACATCAGAAACACATTTCAGAAATGCCTGGCCCACGGGACGCCCATGCCTGTACCTGGTGCCAGAAGCACCTGCACCACCTGACAGGCATGCCTGAACAATCTGCCAGACATGCTGGAACCACATGATGGACATACCGAAACCACTTCCCTGAGACGACGGAACCACCTTTCTGACAAGCAAGAACCATGCCCTGCACACACAGTAATGAGACGCAGGACATATTGCTCCACCAGCTAGACACAATGGATCCACCCACCGAACACATCCAAACCACCCACTAGAAACACCAGAATCACCAGCCAGACATGACAGAACCACCTTCCGGACATGCTGGAACCACTCATTGGACACGCCGGAACAACCCACTGGACATGAGGGAACCAGATTCTGGACATGCCGGAAGCACCTGAATGACACGATGGAACAACCTGACTGAAACACCAGAATCACCTGCTGGTCATGCCGGAAACACCTGTGGGACACGTGGCAACACACTTGTGGTTACGCCAGAACCAGATGGCAGGAACGCAAGAACCAGCAGCCAGACAAGCCTGAACAACCTGTCAGAGCAGCCTCAACCAACCGCTGGACACGACAGAACCAACTGCTGGACATGCTGGAACCACGTGCTTGACTCACTGGAACCACCTGCCATACCAACCAAAATCACGTGCTGGATCCACTGGAACCAGGCTCCATATACATCGGAAAGACCCGAAAGACATGCCATCGGACACTGTGGAACCACCACACAGACATGCCAGAATGACCCACCAGAAACGCTGGAGGCAGCCACCTGACATGCTTGAACCACCTGGAACCACCCGCCGGACACACTGGAACCATGACTCTGACACACCAGAAACACTCCCAGACGTGCCAGAAGCACCCAACAGACACACCGGAACCATCTTCCGAATGTACCAGAACCACATACCAGACATGCAGGAACCACCTGCCCGACACTTCGGAACCACCTGTTGGATATGCCAGAAGCAGCTGCCAGACACGCCAGAAACACCTGCCAGACAAGCCGGAACCACCAACCTAACACGCCGGAACAACCTGACAGACACGCCAAATCACCTGATGGATACCCAGGAACCAGGTGCTGGATATGCGAGAACCAATTTCCATAAAAGGCCAGAACAACCTGCTGGACACACCAGAATCACCCACTGGACATGTGGGAACATACTGCCACACACGCCGGAAACGACGCCTGGACACTCTGAAAGCACCAACTGGACACAATGGAATCAGGTCCCAGACACGCAGTAGCCACCTGCCGGACACGCTGGAACCACCTTAAGAACATACCAGAACCACATGCCAGACACACAGGAACCACCTGCCAGACACCGTGGAACCAACTGTCATATACACTGGAACCAGGCACCCGGTACGCTGAAGCCACCTGCTGAAGACGCCAGAACCATGTGCCGGGCATGCCAAAACGATGTGATGGAGACACCAGAAACAGGTCTGGCACAGGCCAGAATGAGGTGTCGGACACGCATGAAACAGCTGCCAGACGCACATGAACCACCTGGTAGACCAGCCGGAACCACTTTATAGACAATCTGGAACCATATGCTGGGCACACCGGAACCAGGTGCCCAACATTCCAGAACCACCTGCTTGACACGCCTGAACCACCTGCCACTCTTGTGAGAACCATCTGCCTGATATACCAGACACAGGTGTCGCACACACCAAAACCAGGTGCCGGACAAGACTGAACCACCTGCAAGACATTCCAGAACCAGGTGCTGGACACGCTGGAACCACCTGCTGGACACGTTGAAATCAACTGCTGGATACGCCGGAACCACGTGCCACACACGCTGGAATCACCTACCAGACATGCCAGGACCACCTGTTGGATATGCTGGAACCAGTTGCCTGATTCGCTGAAACTACCTGCCAGACATGCCAGAAACAGGTGTCAGACATGCCTGGACAACCCATAGGACATGTCGAAATCACCTGCATGATACCCTGTAACCATGTGCCAGACATAACAGAACCACCTGCCGGACATGCCAGAGCCTACTTGCGGATATGCCAGAAACAGGTGCAGCACATGCTGGGACCAGGTGCCCCATAGGACTGATCCACCTGCCAGACAAGACTGAACCATATACCATAGAGTCCTGAACCACCTGCCGGCCATGCCGAAACCAGCTTCTGGATGACCTGGAACCATCTTTTGCATATGCCGGAACCACCCACTGGACATATGTGACCCACCTACTGGACACGCTGGAACCACCAGCCAGACACGCTGAAACCACCAACCCGAATCTGGTGGTTCCTGCAGGTGGTTCCAGCATTTCCGGCAGGTGCTTACAGCATTCGGGGACCTAATTCTTCCATCTCTGGTGGGTGGTTCCAGAGTGTCCTTGTGGTGGTTCTGTCGTGTCCAGCAGTTGGTTCCAGCATGTCAGGAAGGTGGTTCAGGAGTTTCTGGGAGGTGCTTTGAGTGTGTCTGGCAAGTGGTTCCAGCGTGTCTGGCGTGTCCTTCCCTTATGTCTGGCCTGTGGTTCTGGCGTGTCCAGCAGGTGGTTCCAGTGTGTCTGGCACCTGGCTCCAGGGTGTTCAGCAGGTGGTTCTGGCATGTCCACCAGATGGTTCTGGAGTGTCCTGAAGGTGATTACAGCATAACCAGCAGGTGGTTCAATCATCTCCAGCAGGTGGTTCAGTCTTGTTCGGCAGGTGGTTCAGTCGTGTCCAGCACCTGCTTTCAGGCATGTGCAACATTGTTTCTGCCATATCCGGCAGGTGGCTCCAGCATGTCCCACAGGTGTTTCAGTCATGTCTGGCACCTTGTTACTGTGTGTGCCACACCTGTTTCTTGCATATCCGGCAGGTGGTTCCAGCGTGTCCTGTAGGTCTTTCACTCAAGCCTGGCTGGTGGTTCAGGCATGTCCAGCAGGTGGTTTGGGTGTGTTGGGCACCTGGTTCCAGCATGTCCGGCATGTGGTTCCAGAATGTTGGTAAAGTGGTCCTGGCTGGTCCAGCAGGTGGTCCAGGCTAGTATGGCAGCTGTTTATGGCTTGTCTGGCACCTGGTTCCGGCCTGCCCTTGACATGTTTCTGGCTTATCTGACAGAAGGTTCCGGCGTGTCCAAGAGGTGATTCCAGTGTCTCTGGCAGATAGTTTCGGCGTATTCAGCAAGTGACTTGGACGTGGCCGGCAGGTGTTTCCGCCATGTCTGCCAACTGGTTCTGGCGTATTCAGCAAGTGCTTTCAGGGTATCTGGCACCTGGTTCTGCCATATGTGACAGGCGGTTCCGGCATGTCTGGCAGGTGCTTCAGGGGTGTCAGGCCAGTGATTCCACTGTGTTTTGCGAGTGGATCAGTGCTGTCCAGCAGGTGGATCAGTCATGTCTGCTGGTGGGTTGCAGCATATCCGGAGGTGGTTGCAGTGTTTCCAGAAGGTGGTTCCATCATGTCTAGTAGGTGGTTCTGGCAAGTCAAGCAGGTGGTTCCACCGTGTACTGCAGGTGGCTCAGGCATGTCTGTCAACTGGTCAAGGTGCATCCGGCACATGGTCCAGGCATGGGCGTCCCGTGACCCAGGCCTTTCTGAAACGTGGTTCTGACATGTCCGAATGATTGTTTGGGCGTGTCTGGCATCTGATTCAGTCCTCTCCGGGAGGTGCTTTGAGGGTGTCTGGCAGGTGGTCTGGGTGTTTCCAGGAAGTGGTTCAGCATGTCTGGCATGTCCTTCGAGTATTTTGGCCTGGGGTTCCGGCGTGTCGAGCAGGCGGTACCAGCGTGTCCGGCACCTGGCTCTGGTGTGTTTGGCCAGTGGTTCCAGGATGTCCACCAGATGGTTCTTGCACGTCTTGAAGGTGGTTATGGCAAGTCCAGCAGGCGGTTCAGGCTTGTCTGTCACTTGGTTCAGTCGTGTCCAGCACCTGGTTCCGGCATGTGAGACACCTGTTTCTGGCATACCCGGCAGGTGTCTCCAGGGTGTCCGGCGGGTGGTTCAATCATGTCCGTACTTGGTTTCGGGGTGTGCGACTTTTTCTGGCATACCTGGCAGGTGATTCCAGCATGTCGGGCTGGTGGTTCATACAAGTTTGGCAGGCAGTTCAGACGTGTCCAGCAGGTGGCTCTGGCCTTAGGGCACAAGGTTCTGCCGTCTCTGGCACCTGGTTCTGGCCTATTCGTCAGGTGGTTTCAGTATATCTGGCAACTGGTTCCAGCATATCCAACAGGTGGTTGTGGCGTGTCTGGCAGGAGGCTCAGGTGTGTTCGGCATGTGGTTCTGTTACGTTCAGAATGTGGTTCCAGCGTGACTGGTGGCTGCTTCCGGCATGTCCCGCAGTTGGTTCCAGCGTGTGTGGCTGAGGTTTCTGGCATGTCTGTGTGGTGGTTCCAACATGTCTGGTGGGTGCTTCTGGGGTGTCCAGCAGTTGGTTCCCGCATGTCCATCAGGTTGTTCTGGCATGTTTGGCAGGTGGTTACGGTGTGTCCAGAACCTTATTCCATCAGGTCGGGTGGTGGTTTCAGCATGTATGGGTTGTGATTCTGGCATGTCCAGAACCTGATTCTGGCGTCTCCAGTTCGTGGTTCCAGAGTGTCTGGGTGGTGGTTCGGATGTGTCTGGCTGTTGGTTCCAATATGTCATGCAGGTGGTTCATGCGTTTCCTGGTGGAGGGCTCCAGGATGTCCAGTGGGTAGTTCTCATGTGTCCGGCAGGTTGTTCAGGCATGTCTGTCAGCTGGTCCAGTTGCATCCGGAACATGGTCCTGTCATGGCCATCCCGTGGTCCAGGCATTTGTCAAACGTGGTTCTGACATGTCTGAATGGTGGTTTGGGCGTGTCCAGCACCTGATTCAGGACACAGAGGGAGGTACTTTGGGGGTGTCTGGCAGGTGGTCCAGGTATGTCCGGCAAGTGGTTCAGGCATGTCTGGCGTGTCCTTCCATAATGCTTGGACTTCGTTTCTGGGATGTCCAGCAGGTAGTTCTGGTGTGTCTGGCAAATGGCTCTGGCGTTTTAGGCAGGTGGTTCCGGCATGTTCACCACATGGTTCCAGTGCATCCTGAGGGTGGTTCTGGTTTGTCCAGTAGGTAGTTCAGTCATGTCCAGCAGGTTGTTTAAGCTTTTCCGGCAGTTGGTTCAGTTGTGTCCTGCTCTTGGTTCTGGAGTGTGCAACACCTGTTTCTGGCATATGTGGCAGGTGGTTCAGTTGTGTCCAGCCATTGGTTTTGGCATGTCAGGCACCTGGTTCCGGCATGCCTGGCATGTGGTTCCAGAATGGCCGTAAAGTGGTTCAGGCTGGTCCAGCAGATGGTTCAGGCTAGTCATGCAGGATCTACAGGCTTGTCCCGCACCTGGTTCTGGCCTGCACTGGACCTGTTTCTGGCTCATCTGGGTCACAGGTTCAGCATATCCTAGAGGTGATTTGGATGTGTCCGGCAGGTGTTTCTGTCATGTCCAGCACTTGGCTCTGGCGCATTCGGCAGGTGCTTTCAGTGTATTTGGCACCTGGTTCTGGCATATCCAACAGGTGGTTCCAGTATATCTGGCAGATGGTTCAAGTGTGTCTGACATGTGACTCTGGTATGTTTGGAAGGTGGTTCTGGAGTGTCCAGTGGGTGCTTCCAGTGTGTCCGGCAGTTAGCTTTGGCATGTCCTGCAGGAGCTTCTGACATGTCTGAGTGGTGGTACCAGTGTGTCCGGCAGGTGGTTCTGGCATGTCTGTTGTGTTTTTCCAGCATCTAGGGGCCTGGTTCTGACATATCTGGCAGGTAATTTTGGCATATCTGGCTGCTGGTTCCGGTGAGCCAAGCAGGTGGTCCCGGTGTGCCTGGCAGGTCATTCAGGCATGTCCAGCAGGTGGTTCAGGTCTGTCAAGACGGTGGTTAGGGCACATCCAGCACCTGGTTCTGGCATATCTGACATGTGATTTCTGCATGCTTGGCATGTGGTTCCACATTGTCTGTCAAGTGGTTCAGGCATATCTGGCAGGTGGTTCAGCTTTGTCTGGCAGGCGGTTCTGGCATATCCTGCCAGTGGTACCAGCGTGTCATTCAGGTGGTTCCAGTGTGTCAGGCTGGGCGTTCCTGTGTGTCTGGCATGAGTTTCCAGTATGTCTGGAAGGTGGTTCCGACATGTCTGGTGGGTGCTTCCAGGGTGTCCAGCTGTTGGTTCGCACATGTCCAGAGCTTGATTCCGGTGTGTCCGGGACCTGATTCCATCATTTTGGCTGGTGGTTTTGGCATGTCTAGGTGGTTGTTCCGGCCTGTCCGGCAGGTGATTTCAGCATGTATGCAGGTTTTTCCAGCCTGTGCGGAAGTTGCTTCTGGCGTATTCAGGACCTGATTCCGGCGTATCCAGCAGGTGATTTTGGCATGTCCGCCAGGTTGTTCCAGTCTATCTGGCAGGTGGTTCTGGCTTGTCCGGCAGGTGGATCTGGCGTGTCCGGCACCTGGTTCTGGCGTATCCAGCAAGTGGCTTCAGGTTGTCCTTACCTGGTTCTCTCATATCTGACAGATTGTTCCAGCGTGTCTGGCAAGTGTTTCCAGGGTGTCAGGCAGGTGACTATGGCGTGATCAGGACTTGCTTCCGTCATATCGGGTGGTAGTTGCAGCACGTCTGGGAGGTGGTTCTTGCATGTCTGGCTGGTGATTTAGACATGTATCACAGGTTTTTCCAGCCTGTGCAGAGGTTTGTTCTGGTGTGTCAGGCACCTGATTCAGGGGTGCCCGGCGTGTGGCTCTGGAATGTCCTTAAAGTGGTTCAGGGTGGTCTAGCTGATGGTTCAGGCTAGTCCTGCAGCAGCTGCAGGCTTGTCCAGTACCTGGTTCTGGCCTGTGCTGGACCTGTTTCTGACGTATCTGGCAGATGTTCTCGGCATGTCCTGCACACGGTTTTGGTGTAACTGACAGTTGAGTTGTACGTTTCCAGCAGGTGTTTCTGCCATGTCCAGCACCTGGTTCTCGTGTATTCGGCAGGTGGTTTCAGTGTATTTGCCACCTGGTTCCACCATATAGAACAGGTTGTTCTGGTGTGTCTGGAAGGTGTCTGGCATTTGATTCTGGTATGTTCAGAAGGTGGCTCCAGCGTGTCCAGTGGGTGCTTCTGGCATGCCTGGCAGTTGGTTCTGTGATGTCTGTCAGGTTGTTCCGGCATATAAGGGCCTGGTTCCAGCATATCCGACAGGTGATTTTGGTGTGTCCAGCAGGTTTTTCCTACAAGTCAAGCAGATGGTTGCAGCATGTCCTGCAGGTGGCTCAGGCCTGTCCAGAAGGTGGTTCAGGCCTGTCCTGAAGGTGGTTTTGGCACGTCTGGCACCTGGTACTGGGATATCTGACATGTGGTTCTTGCATGCCCGGCATGCGGCTCCAGATTATCCATCAAGTGATTCAGGCATACCCGGCAGGTGGTTCAGTCTTGTCTGGCAGGTAGTTCAGCTTTGTCTGGCAGGTGGTTCCATCATGCCCTGTCAGTGGTACCAGCGTGTCAATCAGGTGGTTCCAGCGTGTCAGGCAGGCGGTTCCTGAGTGTCTGGCATGAGTTTCTTGTATATCTGGAATGTGGTTCCGACATGTCTGGTAGGTGCTTCCGGGGTGTCCAGTAGTTGGTGCCCGCATGTCTGGCATGTTATTCCGGTGTGCCTCGAAGGTGGCTGTGGCATGTCCAGGACCTGATTCCATCATGTCGGATGGTGGTTTTGGCATGTTTGGATTGTAGTTCCAGCATGTCTGGCAGGTAATTTTGGCATGTACCGCAGATTGTTCTGGCATGTCTTGCAGGTGGTTCCAGCTTGTTTGGCACGTGCTTCTGGTGTGTCCGGCTCCTGGTTCTGGAATACCTGGCAGGTGCTTTCAGGTTGTCTGGCACCTGGTTCTGCTGTATCTGACCCGTGGTTCCAGTGTGTCAGGAAGGTGGTTCTGGGTTGTCAGACAGGTGGTTCTGGTGTCTCTGGCCGGTGGTTCAGCCACGTTTGGTGGGTGGATAAGCTCTGTCCAGCAGGTGGATCAGTCGTGTCTGGTGGTGTGTTGCAGCATGTCTGAGGGTGGTTCTGGCATGTCCAAAATGTGGTTCCATCGTGCCCAGCAGGTGGTTCCAGCATTTCAGACAGGTGGTTCTGGCTTGTCAGGAAGGTGGTTCCACTGTGTCTGGTGGTTGATTCTGGCAGTTCGTGCAGGTGGTCCCAGCATGTCCAGCAGGTGCTTCTGGCATGTTCGGGACCCTTTCTGGCATCTCTGGGGGTGGTTCCAGAGTTTCTGGATGATAGCTCCTACGTGTCCAGCAGTTGGATTCAGCATGTCAGGCAGGTATTTCAGGTGTTTCCAGTGGATGATTCTGGTATGTCCAGCATGTAGTTCCGGCATGTCCAGTAAGATGTTCAGGCATGTCTGTCAGGTTCATCCGGCACATGGTCCAGGCATGGCCATCCTGTCGTCCAGGTATTTCTGAAACGTGGTTCTGAGGTGACCAAAATATGGTTTGGGCATGCCGGCATCTGACTCACTCCTCTCTGGGAAGAGCTTTGGGGGTGTCCGGCAGGTGGTCTGGGTATTTCTGGCAAGTGGTTCAGCAAATCCAGTGTATCATTTGAGCATTTCTGGCCTAGTGTTCTGGCGTGTCCAGCAAGTGGTTTCAACATGTCCGGCACCTGGCTCCAGTGTGTTTGGCTAGTGGTTCCGGCATGTCCACCAGATGGTTCTGGCACATCCTGAAGGTGGTTACGGCATGTCCAGCATGTGGTTCAGCATTGTCTGTCACTTGGTTCAGTCATGTCTAGCATCTGGTTCTGCCATGTGCAACACCTATTTCTGGCATATCTGGCAGGTTGCCCCCGCGTGTCCAACAGGTTGTTCAGTCATGTCCAGCACCTGGTTTTGGCGTGTGTGCCACCTTTTTCTAGCATACACAGCAGATGATTCCTGCATGTATTTCAGGTGGTTCACACAAGTCTGGCAGGTGGTTCAGCTGTGTCCAGCAGGTGTTTCTGGTCTCAAGGCACCAGGTCCTGTCATGGCCAGCACATGGTTCTTGCATATTCTGCAGGTGGATTCAGTGTATCCAGCACCTGGTTCCGGCGTATCCAACAGGTGGTTCCGGCATGTCTGGCAGGTGGTTCAGGTGTGTCTGGCATGTGATTCTGGTACGTTCAGAAGGTGGTTCCATCATTTCCTGTGGGTGCCTCTGGCATGCCCAGCAGTTGGTTCCAGTGAATGTGACAGGTGGTTCTGGCATGTCTGTGTGGTGGTTCTGACATTCCAGATCCACATTCCAGGCACGCTGGAACCAGATGCCTGACAGGCAAGTACCACCTGCTGGACACGCCTGAAACACCTACCAGCCTAGTGTGAACCACGTGCTGGACATGCTGGAGTCACATGCCAGATATACCAGAAACAGTTGTTGCACATGCTGAGCCCAGCTGCCAGACATGACTGAAGACCTGCCAGACACGGCTGAGCCACCAGCCTGATACACCAGAAACAGGTGTCGTGCACACCAGAACCAGGTGCTGGACACGACTGAAACACCTGCTAGACAAGCCTAAACCACCTGCTGGACATGACCTCACCACCTGCCTGACACGCTATAACCACCTTTTATACATGCTGCAACCCACTCTTGGACATGCCAGCATGACAGACTAAACATGCCAGAGCCAGGTGTCAGATGTGCCGGAATTGCCAGAGGGCCACACCAGAACCACAGGACAGACATACTGGCAGGACATGCCGGACACGCGAGAACCTATGGCCGGACACACCCAGGCCACCTGCCAGACACCCCCAAAGCATCTCCTGGTGAGGCCTGAGTCAGGAGCCTGACACACTGAAACCACATTTTGGACACGTCAGAACCGTGTTTCACAAATGCCTGGACCATGGGACGGCCATGTCAGGACCCTGTGCCGGATGCAACTGGATTAGCTGACAGACATGCCTGAACAACCTGCTGGACATGCTGGAACTCCCTGCCCGACATACCGGAACCATCCAGTGGAAACACCTGAACCACCTGCTTGACACACTGGAACAAACTGCTGGACAAGTGAGAACCCCCTTCTGGACAGGTCTGAAACACCTGCTGGACACACACGAATCACCTGCCTGACAAGCCAGAAGCACATGTTTGACTTGCTGGAACAACCTGCTAGACACTCTGCAATCGCCTGCAAGATACAACAGAACCAGGCTCCTTATATGCCGGAACCACCCAGCAGACATGCTGTAACCACCCACTGGACACACTGCAAACACCTTCTGGACATGCCAGAACCACCCCTGGATATGCTTCAACAAAGAACTGGACTCAACTTATCACTGGAACCAAGCTCCTTATATGCCAGAACCACCCACCACACATGCTGGAACCACCCGCAGGGCACACTGGAACCACCACTAAGACATACCAGAACCACCCGCCACACACGCCACAATCAGGTAGGGGACATGGTGCAACCTCCTGCTGGATGGCCCAGAACCACCTGCCACACAGGCCAGAACCAGGTGCCCTACACACCAGAACCACCTACTGGACATGCCTGAATCAACTGCCAGACTTGCAAGAACCACCTGCGAGGCATGCTGGCACCACCTGACAGATACTCCAGAAACAGGTGTTGAACATGCCAAAACCAGGTGCTGGACATAACAGAACAACCTGCAAGACATGCCAGAACCAGGTGCCTGACACACTGGAACCACCTGCCAGACACGCCAGAACCACAGGCCACATGCCGGACACTCCAGAACTAACTGTCAAATACACCAGAACCAGGGGCCAGACATGCTGAGACCACCTGACAGACATGTGGAAATCATCTCCCAGATACGCCGGAACCATGTGCCGGACACGTTGGAACCGTTTACCAGACATGTCTGAACCACCTGTTGGATACGCTGGAACCAGGGGTCTGATTCGCAGAAACTACCTGCCAGACATGCCAGAACCAGATGCCGGACACACCAGAACAACCCACCAGACACGCCGGAATCACCCACTGGACATGCGGGAACCAGCTGCCACACATGTTGGAAACAACACTGGACACTCTGAAAGCACCAACTGGACATGACAGAATCAGGTCCCGGACATGCGGTAGCCACCTGCTGGACACACCGGAACCACCGTAAGAATGTACCAGAACCACATGCCAGATACACAGCAACCACCTGCCAGAAACCATGGAACCAATGGTCAGATATGCCCAAACCAGGCGCCCGGTATGCTGAAGCCACCTGCTGAATACACCAGAATCATGTGCCAGACACGCCAGAACCATGTGACGGATACACCAGAAACAGCTCCAGAACAGGCCACAAACAGGTGCTGGACACACCTGAAACAGCTGCCAGACCCACCTGAACCACCGGCTGGACCAGCCTGAACCACTTATGGACACACCTGAACCACATGCCAGGTACATCAGAACCAGGTGCCTGACACACCAGAACCCCCTCTGGACATGCCTGAACCACCTGCCATTCTTTTGAGAAGCACCTGCCGGATGCGTTGGAACCACCTGCCATATACACCAGAAACAGGTGTAGCACATGCCAAAACCAGGTGCTGGACATGACTGAACCACCTGTAAGACACGCCAGAACCAGGTGCTGGACATGCTGGAACCACCTGCCAGACATGTCAAAATCACCTGCTGGATACACTGGAACCATGTGTGGCACATGCTGGAATAGCCTACCAGACATGCTGGGACCACCTGTTGGATATGCTGGAGCCAGGTGCCTGATTCACTGAAACTACCTGCCAGACACGCCAGAACCAGGTGCCGGACATGCCTGGACAACCCGCAGGACATAACCTGCATGATACCCAGTAACCATGTGTCAGATATAATGGAACCCCCTGCTGGACTCGCCAGAGCCACCTGCCGGATATGCCAGAAACAGGCGCAGCACACACCAGAACCAGGTGCCCCACATGACTGATTCACCTGCCGGACAAGACTGAACCATCTGCCGGACTTGCTGAAACCACCTCCCAGATGTGCCGGAACCATCTGTGGCTCATGCTGGAACCACCTGCTGGACATGTGTGACCCACCTGTCTGACATGCTGGAACCAACTGCCGGACACCTCAGAACCACCATCTGGAAACTCTGGAAACACCCACCTGAGACACGAGAATCAAGTCCAAACATGCCAGAAGCACGTGCAGGACATGCCAGAACCACCTGATTGACATGCCAAAATCACCTGCCCGATGCACCAGAACCAGGTCCCGGATACACCAGAACCAACTTCCGAACAGACTGGAAAACCTGCCAGACACGCCGGAACCACCACTCAGACACGCCAAAACCACCAGCCCTACACAACCAAATCAGGTCCCGGACACACAGTAGCCACCTGTCGGACATGCTGGAATCACACACGAACATGCGGGAACCAACTGCCAGACACCCCAGAAGTATGCACTGGACATGTCGGAACCACCTTCTGGACATACTCATGCCAGAAACACAGGAACCCCCTGCCTGAAACGCTGGAACCACCTGCTTGACTTGCCAGAACAACCTGCTGGACATGCAGAAATCACCTGATGGTTACACCAGAACCAGGCACCTTATAGGACAGAACAATCCAACAGAAATTCTGGAACCACCCCTCGGACACACTGGAAGCACCACTCAGACACCCTGGAAGCATCTGACAGACATACTGGAACCAACTGCTGGACACGCTGGAAGCAGCCACCGGAAATGCCTGACCCACCTTCTGAACGTGCCAGAACCAAATGCCAGAGACACGGGAACCTCCTGCCAGACACGCCAGAACCACCTGTTGGATATGCTGGAACCAGGTGCCACATACCCTGAAACCACCTGCCAAATACCCCAGAAACAGGTGCTGGACATGGCAGAACCAACTGCCGGACACGTCCAAATCCCCTGTTGGATACACCAAAACCATGTGTTGGACACACAGGAAGCACCTCCTGGACATGCTGGAGCCATCTGCCAGATATGCCAGAAACAGGTCCAGCTAGGCCAGAACCAGGTGCCGGACAAGCCTGAAGCAGCTGACTGACTAACCTGAACCACTTGCTGGACCAGCCTGAACCACTTTACAAACATTCCAGATCCACATGCCTGGCACGCTGGACCAGGTGCCTGACACGGCTGAACCAGCTGCTGAACATGCCTGAACCACCTGCCAGCCTTGCATGAACCACCTGCTGGACATGCCAGAACCACCTGCCAGATACACCAGA
>NW_025802735.1:0-6475 GCF_021613505.1 Equus quagga | reverse complement strand
AATGTTACCATCCATGATGTTACTACTGATTCCCTTCACAAATGATCAAAGCAGGCCAACATATTCTGAAGTTCAGGCCAAAGTTTGGTCCAAAAGTCCAATTCAGGGCCAGCCCTGTGGTGTAGCGGGTAAGTGCACATGTTCCGCTTGAGCTGACCGGGTTTCAAAGGTTAGCATCACGGGTGTAGACCATATTACAAGCATTAGGAAATCCAGATTACACGGTCTGATGGGCACAGAGAACATAAACAAGTAGAAATGGTGAGGAGACCTTATCAATACACACCAGAAAGAGAACCTTGAGAATATTACAATCTGTGAACGCATCAGGTACACTTCCCCAAATGATGAAGGAACGAAAGCATGTGACTTGCCAAGGTGGAATTGTCAGACTGCCGGGAGATCACATGATCATTGTGCATCAGGCAATTGAATGGGCAACTTCAACTTGGGATGGCCTCCAGGACTGTCTCCGGGGAAAGTCCACCAGTTTAAGCATATCCACAAAAGATAAGAGATAAAACCAAGAATAATCTTAAAGGAAAGATACCGGTGTGTAGAGAGAATGTAGTAGACCTTTCAAAGTTAGCAGAGAAAGTTAGAAAACGACGGGGACATGGTCACTGTGATGCCATAAAAAACCTCAAAATTCTAACTTGTCCTGACAACCTCCATGCACACAGAGTTTCGGAGCCATCTCAGACCAGTCTGACTCCTCACCCTTTCCAGGTAGGATAGTTTTCCTTTCTCTGGATTTCCTGTTAGTTTCTAACTTTCTTCTCGAACTTTGAAGGCCTGCTACATTCTCTCTAGACACTGGTTTCTTTCCTGTAAGATTATCCTGGGTTGTATTTCTTATACCTTGTGTAGATGGCCAAGTGGGTGGACCTTCCCCTGAGAAAACCCTGGACTCCCTCCCAAGTTGAAGTTGCCCAGGCAATCCTCTGATGCACAATGATCGTGTCATCTCCTAGCACTCTGCATATTCCACCTTGGCAGGTCACATGTTTTCCTTCCTTTCTCCTTTGGGGAAGTGTACCAGATTCGTTCATAAATTGTAATATTCTCATGGTTCATTTTCTGGTGCGTATTGATAACGTATCCTCACAATTCCAACTTATTTATCATCCCTGTCCGCATAGTACCATGAAATCTATATTTCCTAACACTGCTAATGTGATGTGCACCCGTGATGTCAAACAGTGAGGCCTGGGCCGCCCAAGAAGAACGTGGGCACTTACGCCCTCCATCACAGAGACAGCCCTGAATTGTAATTTTGGACCAACCTTTTGCCTGAAATGGGAAGACGTGGGCCTGTTTGCATTATTCGTGAAGGTGATTAGTAGTAAAATCATGGACGGTAACATTTTCCATTGGTTCATGGGTTTAGGACGGATCATGTTCTCTTGGTAGTATTCCTCTTCATCTGTTTGGAATGGTCTACCTTTCTGTAGCATCAGTAAGCATTTTGAGAGGATGTTCCATCCTTGGAAGTTCACCTTCTCTAATCTCTTTCAGCCCCCAAAGCTTTATGCCGTCATTCTGGACCCCTTTTTCGATTTTTGATTTTTGGTGAATTTATTGCCATAACCCTGAATTAGAACATCCTTTACCTTTCAGATTTGCATCCTCATCAATTTAGACTTCTGCGTAGCTTACATCATCTGCACCAGCGTAAGCCTAATGACATGCCCTCACCACACACTTGTGCCTCATCATCTCTTTCACCTCCCCCACCGCCCCTCTTTGCCTGTGGAACCCCCAATCAAATGTCCCGTGCCACCTGTTGTTTAGTGCTTGCTTATTCTTCTCCTTGTAAGTGAGATCCTATGGTATTTGACTTTCTCCCTGTGGCTTGATTCACCTCTCCTAAAACCTCACAGCCATTCTGGTGGTCACAAATGGCTGGATTGCCTCCTTTGTTCCGGCTAAGTGGTATGCCATTGTGTGGCTACAGCATATTTTCCTTCTGCATTCGTAACTTGCTGGGCACCAGGGCGGCTTCCAAGTCTTCAATAGCGGCAGTAGCGCAGTGGTGAACTCAGCGGTGCACATGTCTTTATGCAGTAGTTTTTCCGGGTTCTTTGGATAAACACGCCACAGAGGAATAGCTGGATCATATGAGACACGGATTCTTAAATTTCTGAGGCAGTTCCACACTGCTTGGAGTAGTGGCTGCACCTGTTTACACTCCCACCAGCAGTGCAGGAGGCTTCCACTCTCTCCAGCTCCTCTCTGACACTTGTTTCCTGTCTGATTCCTTATAGCCATTCTGACCACAGTGAGCTGCTATGTCCTTGCAGTTTGGATTTGCCTTGGCCTGAGACTTAATGATGGTGAACAAGTTTTCATGCACCTGTTGGCCCTCTTTTGATCTTCTTGGGAGAAATCTCTGTTTCCATCTTTTGCCCAGGTTTTCATTGGCTTCTTGTTTTTTTTCTTGTGGAGACGTGCGAGTTGATTATATCTTTGGGCTTTTCAACCCTTGTCCTATGTGTGCTTTGCAAACATCCTCCCATGGTTGTTGTGCTGTCTTTGCATTGAGTCGATGGTTTCCTTGAGTGGGCAGAAGCGTGTGCATTTGATGTGGTCCCATTTGTTTCTTGTTTGCTTTGTTGTGCTTGCGTGGTCCGACATGCTTCTTCCAAATAGGGGGCTCAGACAGATGGCAAAGTGAACTCTGCCTACGTCTTCTTCTACAAGGTTCACGGTTTCAAGTTTGCCATTCAAGGCTTTAATCCATTTCGAGGTGGTGTGTGTGCCAGGTGTAACATCATGGTCTACTCTCGTTGTGTCCATGTGGCTGTGCAGGCTTCCCAGCACCGTTTATTGTACAGACTCTCCTTTCTCCACTGTCTCCTCTTGACTCCCTTGTCCAAAATGGGATGTACATATGCATTTGACTTGGGCTGTGGGCTGTCGAATCTGTTGCATGGGTCTGCGTGCCTGTTTTGGGGCCCAGACCGTGCCGTTTCGGTACCTAGCGCTTCGTCCTATCTGTTGAAATCAGAAAGTGTGACACGTCCTGCTTTTTTCGTTTTCCTGAGGATTCCCTTGCCTACTCAGGGTCTCTTGTTGCTGGCTAGAAACTTTCGGATTCTCTCTTCTATCTCTGTGGCCAATATTGTTGCAACTTTGGGATTTCATGGAATCCAGAGATTCCTTTCTCCGGTATGGACGTTTCAAATGTGTTAATTCTTCCATTCCCAGATCCTGGAATATCCTTCTTTCTCCGTGTGTCTCCTTGAATGTCTTTCCCCAAACGTTTGCTAGTTTTCGATTGACATAGCTTTCACCTGTTTTACTAAGGTTCTTCACAAAGATCTTATTCTTCTCACTAGCAAGCTGGTTTGTTTTTTTTGTTTGTTTAGCTTCAGTTTTTCTATTCTTTGCAACTTTTAACTGGTTTTGTTTTGGCAGAAGTGCATCATTGAGCTCACAACTGCTGACAATGCTCCTGTATTTGCTGTGGAAGTCTGCCCCTGTATAACGTCCCTCCCCATCTGCCTCTGAACTACCTTGGATGTATGCCCCATAATGACTGAAGCAGTGTTGAGCAGGCTCACCCACAGTATTCCAATCGGCTGAACCCGGGCCACCGACCCAGAAGGTGCAGACCTCACCACTGCACCACTGGCCGGCCCCTTTCATGTTCCACTGGCAAGATGCAGTTGAGTGCAATGGGACTTGAATATGCTACTTGAGCCCAACTCTGGCACTGTAGATAAGGCCAGGTTGATTTTCGTCTACACTGTGATTGCAGAGGGTTTGTCATAATTGTGTCTCTGCTGTCCCGGCAAGCTTCATGGACACAGGGTTTCAGAGCCTGCTTGGAGCAGTCTCATAACTCACCCTTCCCAGTTAGCCCAGGTTTGACCTTCGCTGCTGTTTTGTGGCTTGTGAATTTTTCTGACTTTGAAACGTTCAAGCAGAGTCTGTCTAAAGACGGACATCATCTTTCATTGTGGATTATTCAGATGTGATTTCTGTTGGCCTTCCATTTTCTGGGACCTTTCTTTCTTTTCCATAGTATACTCGTCAGGGTCTTTCTCAGCTATCTCCCTTAGACATGCTAATCAGTCCGTTCTCCTTCATTCCAAGTGATTAATTTTGTATTTCTTTAATGACCTCATGTGTTCTAGGCCGAGGAGTGAGTGCTTTCGTGACTCTTGCTTGTTTTCTTTGAATTTGCACTGGTCACTTGTAGGAATCTTTGCTATCCTAGCCTAGGTCAAAATAAGCACTGAGAACACGTGGTCTTCTGGGTTGGTTTGACATCCTGAGATCAGAAACTCCAACTTCGAGGTGGTCCTGGCAACCCCTTTCATGAACACAATGTTTCCGAGACAAATTAGACAAATCTGATGAATTCTTCTCTCCAGGAAAGATATTTTTCTGTCTATTTTCTGGATTTGGGAAGTTTCGAACTAGACCCCCGATCCTTGAACGTTCGCCTAGATTCCGTCTAGATACGGGCTGACCTTATTTCTATAGGTTGTGCCATCTGTTTGACTTAAATCCTCAGACCTTGCCTGTTTATTTTTCTAGAGACACAATTGTAATGTTCTAATTTTCAGCCCACTTCCTTACATATGGTGTCAAAACACATAGTCAATAATCCTTCTACGGCAAGAGGTAGGGGGAGAGAATTTCATTGGAGCCAAACTGAGCACTCCAGACTGGGAGGGCAGCCTTCACAAAGGAACTAAGTCCTCTGCAAAAGGGTTCTTTTCAGCACCCTTGTAGAGCCCTTTCAAACAAAGAGACATACACCAAGCATGACAGGGGTCCATTCCTTCAAGGTTTCCAAGAAATCTCTTGCAACACATTATCGTGTACCCAGTGGGCCCCCGTGACACCAGAGGTACGGAAAGTGAGACTGATCATCAAAGAAAGCCCTGGGCCTAGGAAAGCAGGCACCGGTTATTCACTTCAATATCCTCAAGACATCATTCTTGACTTTGGATTATGCTTAAGGCAAAAGGACAAAGTAGGTCAGATGAGCCCCAAGTCTGGCCTCTTGTTTCCAATCAAGTTTCAAGCTTGAATCAACATGGCCTCCCCATAGACTTGAATACATGACAATGATCTCCTGTCAGTGCTTGTCCCCCTATTCTCGCTTCTTGCCAAGGATTCCTTTCTTATCCCTTGAATCAGAGTCTGTTTTATCTCCTCCAGTTTTGGTGTCCACTTTCTGTTTATCAAAGCTGTTTTTTGGTGTCTCTCCCTTTAATAGTCTAGCCAAGGCCAAGCCTCAGACTGTAACCATGCGGACATCTTGGGGGACATGTTCACTGTGATGTCATAAACAACTTCAAAATTCTAAGTTGTCCCGACAACCTCTATGCACACAGAGTTTCAGAGCCATCTCAGACCAGTGTGACTCCTCAGCCTTTCCAGGTAGGATAGTTTTCCTTTTTCCAGATTTCTTGTCACTTTCTAACTTTCTCATCGAACTTTGAAAGGCCTGCTACATTCTCTCTAGACACTGGTTTCTTTCCAGTATAAGATTATCCTTGGTTGTATCTCTTATACCTTGTGTAGATGGCCAAGTGGGTGGACCTTCCCCTGCGAAAACCCTGGACTCCCTCCCAAGTTGAAGTTGCCCAGGCAATCCTCCGATGTGCAATGATCGTGTCATCTCCTAGCACTCTGCCAATTCCACCTTGGCAGGTCACATGTATTCCTTTCTTCTTCCTTTGGGGAAGTGTACCAGATGCGTTCATAGATTGTAATATTCTAATGGTTCTTTTTCTGGTGTGTTTTGATAACTTATCCTCAAAATTGCAAATTATTTATGATCCTTGTCCTCATATTACCATGAAATCTATATTTCCTAACACTGCTAATGTGATCTGCAACCGTGATGTGAAAGAGTGAGGCCGGGGTGCCCAAGCGGAACGTGGACACTTGCCTGCTCCACCACAGGGCCGGCCCTGAATTGGACTTTTGGACCAACCTTTTGCCTGAACTTGGGAAGACTTGGGCCTGTTTGGATTATTCATGAAGGTGATTACTAGTAACATCATGGACGGTAACATTTTCCGTTGGTTCATGGGTTTAGGACGGATCATGTTCTCTTGGTAGTATTCCTCTTCATCTGTTTGGAATGGTCTACATTCCTGTAGCATGAGTAGGCATGTTGAGGTGATTTTCCATCCTTGGAAGTTCACCTTCTCTAATCTCTTTCAGCCCCAAAGCTTTATGCCGTCATGCTGGACCCCTTTTTCGATTTTTGATTTTAGGTGAATTTATTGCCATAACCCTGCATTAGAACATCCTATATCTTTCCGATTTGCATCCTCATCGATTTAGACTTCTGTCGAGCTTACATCATCTTCAACAACCTAAGCCGAATCACAGGTCCTCAGCACACCCTTGTGCCTCATCATCTCTTTCACCCTCCCCCACTGCCCCGCTTTGCCTCTGGGAACCCCCAATCAATTGTCCCGTGCCACCTGTTGGGTAGCGCTTG
>NW_025802734.1:0-29570 GCF_021613505.1 Equus quagga | reverse complement strand
ATCTCTGACCCTAGAAGGAGTATTGATTATGTGTTTTGACACCTTATGTAAGGAGTTGGTGGAAAATTAGAACATTACAGCGACATTTAAAGAAAACTACACATGCCAGATCTGAGGATGTAAATCAAACAAATAAACCCTATAGAAATAAAGCAAGCCAGTATCTGGACGTAAGCTAGTGGAATGTTCAAGGATCAGGGCTCAAGTTAGAAACTTCCCAAATCCAGAAAAGAGACAGAAAAATCTGTTGCCTGGAGAGAGGAGTTCATCAGATTTGTCTAATTTGTCTCGGAAACATAATTTCTGTGAAGGTGGTTGCCAGGACACCCATGAATCTGGAGTTTCTGATCTCAGAATGTCAACCCATCCAAGAGGACCTGGTATTCTCAGTGCTCAGTTTGGCCTAGGCTAGGATAGCAGAGATTCCTTCAAGTGACAGATGGAAGGTCCAAGACAACACCCAACAATCATGAAAGGACTCACACCTCGGCCTACAGAAAATATGGTGATTAAAAAAATACAAAATTAATAACTTGGAATGAAGGAGAACGGATTGATAAGCATATGTAAGGGAGATAGCTGAGAAAGACCATGATGATTAGACTATGGAAATGAAACCAAGGTCCCCGAAATGGAAGGCAAACTGAAATCACACCTGAATAATCCACTGTGAAATATGTCATTCATTCGACAGACTCTGCTGGAATGTTTGAAAGTCCGAGAAACTCACAACCCCAAAAACTGCAGCGAAGGTCAAAGCTGGGCTACCTGGGAAGGGTGAGTTACGAGTTTGCTCCAAGCGGGCTATGAAAGCCGGTGTCCATGAAGCTTGCCGGGACAGCAGAGACACAATTCTGACAGATCCTCTGACATCACTGTGCACCGGAAAAACAACCTGGCCTAGTCGACACAGGGCCAGAGTTGGGCTCAAGTAGCATATTCAAGTCACATTCCACTCAACTGCAGGTTGGCAATGGAACATGTAAAGGGCCGGCCAGGGTTGCAGGGGTGAAGTCCACGTGTTCTTGGTCGGCCGGCCGCGGTCGGGAGCGTGGAATCCTGGGGTTATCCTCCTCATGGTTGTTACAGCCATCTGGGGCAGGCGTCCGAGGTAATGTAGAGGCAGATGGGAAGAGACGTTAGACAGGGCCCTCTTCATCAGGAAATACAGGAGCATTGCCAACAGGTGTGAGCACATCGATAAACTTCTGCCTAAACAAAAGCAATTAAAAGTTACAAATGATAGAAAAACTTACCCTCAAAAAAAATAAAAGCATGCTTTAGAAGATTAAGGTATCTAGGAATAACCTGAGCCAAACAGGTGAAAGCTATGTAAACCGATAAATAGCAAAGCTTTGAGGAAAGAAATTCCACAAGACACAAGGAAGTGGTAGGGCATTCAGTGCTCTTGGAATGGAAGAATTAACACATTTGAAACGTCCGTACTGCATAAAGCAATCTCTGGATTCCATGCAATCCCAGTCAACGTTGCAGCAATCTTTCCCACAGAAATAGAAGAGGGAATCCTAATGTTTCTCTCCAGCAACAAAAGACCCTGAAGAACCAAAGGAATCCTGAGGAAAACAAAGAAAGCATGACGTATCATCACAATGATTCCTTTCTTATCCCTTCAATCAGCGTCTCTTTGGTCTCTTCAAGATTCTGTGCCTGGTTTCTGTTTGTAAAAGCTGTTTCTGGGTATCTCTCACTTGACTCTCCTAGCCTAGTCCAATGCTAGGACTGGAAACATGCGGCCATCTTGGGTGACACGTTCACCGTGATGTCATAAACACCCTCAGAATTCTAAGTTGTCCTGAAAACCTCCATGCACGCAGTGGTTCAGACCCATCTCATACCAGTCTGACTATTCCCCCTTTCCAGGTAGGATAGTTTTCCTTGTTCTGGATTTCTTGTCAGTTTCTAACTTTCTCCTCGAACTTTGAAAGGTGTACTATGTTCCCTCTAGACACTGGTTTCTTCCCTTAAAGATCATCCCTTGTTTTATCTCTTATCTTTTGTGGATATGGCCAAATGGGTGGACTTTCCTCAGAGAATGTCCTGAAGTCCGTAAGAAGTTGATGTTGTCCAGGCAATCCCCTGATGCACAATGATCGTGTGATCTCCTAGCGGTGTGACAATTCCACCTTGGCATCTCACATGTTTTGTTTCCTTCATCATTTGGGCAAGTGTAGTTGACGCATTCATAGATTGTAATATTCTCATGGTTCTTTTTCTGGTGAGTATTGATAAGGTCATCTCACACTTTCTACTTCTTTATGATCTCTGTGCCCGCGAGACCATGAAATCTGGATTTCCTAATGCTAGTAATCTGATCCACACACGTGATGCTAGCCAATGAAGCCCCGGCCACCGAGGCGGAACGTGGGCACTTACATGCTGCAATACAGGGCAGGCCCTGAATTGGACTTTTGGACCAAACTTTGGCCTGAACTTGGGAAGATGTTGGCCTGCTTGGCTCATGCGTGAAGGGAATCAGTAGTAACAACATGGAAGGTAGCATTTTCCGTTGGTTCGTGAGTTTAGCACGGAACATGTTCTCTTCCTACTATTCCTCTTCATCTCTTTGCAAAGGTCTACCTTTCTGTAGCATCATTAAGCATTTTGAGGTGATTACCAATCCTTGGAAGTTCATCTTCTCTAATCTGTTTCAGCCTCCAAAGCTTTAGGCCGTAAATCTGCACCCCTTTTTGGAGTTTTGATTTTATGTGAATTGGTGGCCATAACCCTGCATTATAACATCCTATATCTTTCACACTTGCATCCTCACAGATTTAAAGTTCTGTGTAGGTTACATCATCTTCACCACCATAAGCCTAATTACAGGCCCTCACCACACACTTGTGCCTATTCAACTATGTCTCCCTCCGGGCCCAGGCTCCCATTCCCTCTGGGAACCACCGGTTCCATCTCACGTGATTCCAGCTTGTTTGTCCTTTTTTTCTATATCTCTTTGTAACTTAGATCGCATGGTATTTGACCTTCTCCCTGGGCTTGTTTCAATTCCCCTCATACCCTCAGGAGTCATTCTGGTGGTCACAAATGACTGGACTGCATCCATTCCTACATCTGAGTGCTATGCCATTGTGTGGATATAGCCCATCTTCCTTCTCCATTCGTCCCTTGATGGGCACCAGGGCGGCTTACAAGTCTTGTATCTCGGGAGTAAGGCTGTGGTGAACACAGTGGTGCACGGATCTCTATGCATTAGTGTTTCCAAGTTCTATGGATATACAAGCTGCCGAGGAATAGCTGGATCATATGGTAGAAATTTCTGAGGCAATTCCACACTGCTTTTCCTACTGGCTGCACCGGTTTACACTCCCACCAGTGGTGCAGGAGGCTTCCCTTGTCTCCACCTCCTCTCTGACACTTGTTGTTTCCTGTCTTGCTCCTTATAGCCATTCTGACCACAGGGAGCTGTTATCCCATTGCCGTTTGGATTTGCACTGGCCTGAGAATTTGTGATGGTCAACATGTTTTCATACAGCTGTTGCCCATATTTCTCTCTTTGGGAGAAATCTCTGTTTCCATCTTTTGCCAAGGTTTTACTGGGTTTGTTGTTTTTCCTCTTGTGGAGACGTGTGAGGTTATTGGATCGTTTGGCTATTCAGCCCTTCTCTGATGTGTGGTTTGCAAACATCCACTGTCAGTTGCTGTGCAGTCTTTGCATTGACTTATGGTTTCCTTGGCTGGGCAGAACCTTCTGCGTTGGATAGAGTCCCGTTTGTTTCTTGTGTCCTTTCTTGCCCTTGCCCAGTCACACATGATTCTTCCAAATAGGCAGCTAAGCCAGAGGGTAAAGAGCACGCTGCCTGGGTTTTCTCCTAGAAGTTCCACGGACTCAAGTCTTCCATTCAAGGCTTTAATCCATTTCGAGGTGGCATGTGCCTCGTTTAACATCATGTCCTACTCTCATTTTGTTACCTGTGGTTGTGCAGTCTTCCAAGAAACATTTCCTCTCTAGACTTTCCTTTCTCCGCTGTCTTCTCTTGTCCCTCTGGTCGAAAATGAGCTGTCCATATTTGTGTGAGTAGACCTCTGTGCTCTTGATCGTGTTCTATTCGTCTGTGTGCCTGTTTTTGGGCCCAGACTGTGCTGTTTCAGTACCTAGTGCTTCGTCCTGTATGGTGAAATCAGAAAGGGGGATACGTCCAGCTTTCTTCATTTTCCTCAGGATTCCGTTGACTATTCAGTGTCCCTTATGCCTGGATAGAGACTGTAGGATTCTCTCTTCTATTTCTGTGGGAAAAATTACTACAACTTTGACTGGGATTGCATGGAATCCAGAGATTGCTTTATTTGTTACGAACTTTTCAAGTGTGTTAGTTCTTCCATTCCAAAAGCACGGTGTAGCCTTCCATTTCCTTCTCTCTTCTGGAATTTATTTCCCAAAAGCTTTCTTCCCTTTCGTGTTACATAGCATGCACCCGTTTGGTTAAGGTCATTCATAGATATCTTATTCTTCTTACTGGTATACTTCTGTTTTTGAGGTTCAGTATTTATGTTCTTTGCACCTTTTAATTGGTTCTGTTTTGGCAAACGTTTATGGCTGTGCTCACATGTGCTGACACTGCAGCTGTATTTGCCGAAGAAGAGTGGCCCTGTCTAACGTTGCTTCCCATCTGCCTCTGCACTACCTCAGACGCCTGCCCCAGAATGGCTGGGCCAACGGTGAGGAGGCTCACCCCCAGGAATCCACGTGGCCTAGCGCGGGCTTCCGACCCAGAATGCACGGACTTCACTGCTACAACACGGGCTGGCCCCTTTCATGTTCCATTGCCAACCTGCTGTTGAGTGAAATCTGAATTAAATATGCTACATAAGCCCAAATCTGGCCCTGTGTAGACTAGGCCTGGTTTTCTTTCCGGCCCACGGTGATGTCAGAGGATTTGGCAGAATTGTGTCTCTGCTGTCCCGGAAAGCTTCATGGACACAGGGTTTCAGAGCCCGCTTGGAGCAGTCTCATAACTCACCCTTCCCAGTTAGCCCAGGTTTGACCTTCATTGCAAGTTTTGGGGTTGTGACCTTCTCGGTCTTTCCAACGTTCAAACATAGTCTGTCTAAAGACTGACGTATTGCACTGTGGATTATTCAGGTGTGATTTCTGTTGGGCTTCCATTTTCTGGGACCCTGTTTTCTTCTCCATAGTCTAATCGTCATGGTCTTTCTGAGGTATATCCCTTTGAGGTGCTTGTCAGTACATTCTCCTTCATTCCAAGTTAGGAATTTTGTATTTCTTTAATCACCATATGTTCTGTAGGCCGATGTGTGAGTGCTTTTGTGATTCCTGGGTGTCGTCTTTGAATTTCCATCGGTCACTTGAGGGAGTCTTTGCTCTCTTAGTCTAGGTGCAACTGAGCACTGAGTACGTGTGGTCATCTGGGTTCGTTTGACATTGTGAGATGAGAAACTCCAGGTACGACGTTGTCCTGGCAACCACCTTCAGGAACCCAATGCTTCTGAAACAAATTAGATGAATCTGATGAATTCCTCTGTCCAGGTGAGAGACCTTCTGTCTCTATTCTGGATTTGGGAAGTTTCAAACTTCACCCTTGATGCTTGAACTTTCCACTAGATTATGGCTAGATACTGGCTTACTTTGTTTCTACAGGTTTTGTTATGTGTTTGACTTACCTCCTCAGCTGTGGCGAGTTTATTTTTCTTTAAATATAATGGTAATGTTCTAATTTTCAGCAAACCTCCTTACGTGTGGTATCGAAACACGTAATCAATATTCCTTGTACGGCAAGAGAGGGTGGAGAGAATCTCATTGATCCCAACTGAACACTCTAGCCTGGGAGGGCAGCTTTCACAAAGGAACAAAGCCCTCTGGAAAAGGTGCTTTTCAGCACACTTCTAGAGCCCTTCCAAACCAAGCGACATACCCAAGCATGGCAGGGGGCCGTTCTTTCCGGGCTTCAATGAGATCTCTGCTGACACATTGGCATGTACCCAGTGGGCCCCCGTGACTTGAGCACTATGGAAAGGGAGACTTGTCTTCAAAGTTTGCTGAGGCCTAAGAAAGGTGGCCTCGCTTCTTCTCTTCAATGTCCTCAAGTAATCATTCTTGACTTTGGGTTATGGGTAAGGCAGAAGGACAATGTAGGTCTGATAAGCCCCAGGTACGGCCTCTTTTCTCAAAACAAGTTTCATGCTTGAATCAGCATGGCCTCCCCATCTATGTGAGTAGATGACAATGTTCTCCTCTGAGTGCTTGTCCCTCTATTATTGCTTCATTTCAGTGATTCCTTTCTCATCCCTTGAATACGCATCTGTTGGATCTCTTCAAGTTTCTGTGCCCAGTTTCTGTTTGGAAAAGCTGTTTCTGGGAATCTCTCACTTGAATATCCTAGCCTAGACAAATCCTCGGGATGGAAACCTGGGACCATCTTGGGTGACATGGTCACCATGATGTCATAAACACCCTCAGAATTCTAAGTTGTGCTGAAAACCTCCATGCACACAGTGTTTCAGACCCATCTCATACCAGTCTGACTACTCTCCCTTTCCAGGTGCGATAGTTTTCCTTTTTCTGGACTTCTTGTCGGTTTCTAACTTTCTCCTCGAACCTTGAAAGGTCTACTACATTCCTTCTAGACAATGGTTTCTTCCCTTTAAGATCGTCCTGGGATTTATCTCTTAAGTTTTGTGGATGTGGCCAAATGTGTGGACTTTCCCCACAGAAAGTCCTGGAGTCCCTGCAAAGTTGAAGTTACCCAGGCAATCCTCTGATGAGCCATGATCGTGTCATCTCATAGTAGTCTGGCAATTCCACCTTGGCAGGTCACATGTTTTACTTCCTTCATCATGTGGGGAAGTGTACCTGATGCGTTCATAGATTGTAATATTCTCATGGTTCATTTCCCGGTGTGTATTCATAAGGTATCCTCACAATTTCTACTTCTTCATGATCTCTGTTGGCACCATACCTTGAAATCCATATTTCCTACTGCTCCTAATCTGATCCGGACCCGTGATGCCACCCTACCAAGCCTAGGCCGCCCAAGTGAAACATGGGCACTTACCAGCTACACCACAGTGCCGGACCTGAATTGGACTTTTGGACCAACCTTTGGCTTGAACTTTGGAAGATGTTGGCCTGCATTGATTATTCCTAAATGTAATTAGTAAAAACATCGTGGACGGTAACATTTTCCGTTGGCTCATGAGTTTAGCACAGAACGTGCTGTGTTGGTTGTGTTCCTCTTCATCTCTTTGCAATGGTCTAATTTTCTGTAGCATCGTTAAGCATTTGGAGGTGATTATCAATCCTTGGATGTTCATCTTCTCTAAATTCTTTCAGCCTGCAATCTTTATGCCATAAACCTGCTTGCCTTTATGGAGTTTTGATTTTAGGTGAATTGATTTCCCTAACCCTTCATTATAACATCCTATAGCTTTCAGATTTACATCCTCATAGATTTAGACTTCTGTGTATGGTACATCATCTTCCCCACTGTAAGCCTAATTACAGGCCCACACTACACCATTGTGCCTAAACAACTCTTTCTCCCACCGTCCCCTGCCACCCGTTACCTCTGGGAACCACCAATCCCATGTCATGTTCTACATGTTTGTTGGTCCCTATTTTAATCTTCTCCTTGTAAGTGAGATCCTATGGTATTTGACATTCTCCCTGGGGGTTGTTTCAGTTCCCATCATACCCACAGGAGCCATTCTGGTGTCACAAATGGCTGGACTGCACCCTGTCTTACAGCTGAGTGCTATGCCATTGTGTGGATATAGCCCACCTTCCTTCTCCATGGGTCCCTTGATGGGCACCAGAGGAACTTCCATGTCTTGCATATTGGGAGGAAGGCTGTGGTGAACACAGTGCTGCACGGATCTCTGTGCAGTAGTGTTCCCAATTTCTTTGGATAAACACGCTGCAGAGGAATAGCTGGACCATATTGTAGATGTATTTTGAAGTTTCTGAAGCAATTCCACAAGGCTATGCCTAGTGCCTTCACCGGTTTGCACTCCCACCAGCGGTGCAGAACTCTTCCCTTCTCTCCACCTCCCCTCCGACACTTGTTGTTTCCTGTCTTGTTCTTTATAGCCATTCTGACCACAGTGAGCTGCTATCTCATTGCCGTTTGGATTTGCATTGGCCTTAGACTTAATGATGATGAACAGGAGTTCATAAAGCTGTTGGCAACCTTTCTGTCTTCTTGGGGTAAATCTCTGTTTCCATCTTTTGCCCAGGTTTTAATGGGCTTGTTGTTTTTTCTCTTGTGGAGACGTGTGAGGTCATTGGATCTTTTGGCTATTCAGCCCTTCTCCGATGTGCGGTTTGAAATATTCTCTTCCTGCTGTTGTGCTGTCCTTGCATTGAGTCGACGGTTTCCTTGGCTGGACAGAACCTACTGCATTGGATGGAGTCCCGTTTGTTTCTTGTTTCCATTGTTGACCTTGACTAGTCACACATGCTTCTTCCAAATAGGCCGCTACGCCAGATGGCAAAGAGCAAGCTCCCTGGGTTTTATTCTAGAAGTTTCACGGTTTCAATTCTTAAGTTGAAGGGTTTAATCCATTTCGAGTGGGTGTGTGTGCCTGGTGTAACATCATGGTCTACTCTCATTGTGTTACATGTGGCTGTGCAGGCTTCCCAGCACCGTTTCTTTTAGAGACTCACCTTTCTCCACTGTCTCTTCTTGCGTTCCTCGTTGCAAATGAGTTGTTCATATATGGGTGAGTTGACCTCTGAGCTCTGGATTCTGTTCCATTGGTCTGTGTGCCTGTTTTTGGGAGCAGGCTATGTTTCAGTACCTAGCTCTTCGTACTACATGTTGGAATCAGAAAGTGTTTTACATCCTGCTTTGTTCATCCTGCTTTTTTCCTCAGGATTCCTTTGGGTATTCAGGGTTCTTGTTGCTGTATAGAGACTTTAGGATTCTCTCTTCTATTTCTGTGGGAAAGATTGCTGCAACTTTGACTGGGATTGCATGGAATCTAGAGATTGATTTATCCTTTACGGCCGTTTCAGTTGTTTTAGTTCTTACATTCCTAGACCATGGAATACCCTTCCGTTTGCTTGTGTCTTCTGGAATTGCTTTCGCCAAAGCTTTGCTAGTTTTCGGTTTGCATTGCTTGCACCTGTTTGTCTAAGCTAATTCCTAGAAATCCGATTGTTCTTACGTGCATGTTTTTTCTTTCTGAGGTTCAGTTTTTCTATCCTATGCAACTTTTCATTGGTTTTGTTTTGGCAGATGTTCATGACTGTGCTCACATCTGCTGGCGATGCTGCTGTACTTTCTGAGGAAGATTGACGCTGTCTGACGTTGCTTCCCATCTGCCTCTACACTACCTCAGACGCCTGCCCCAGAATGGCTGGACCAGCTGTGATGAGGTTCACCCCCAGGATTCCGCATGGCCTGCCCGGGGCTGCTGACCACAACGTGCAGTGTTCACCACTACACCACTGGCCGGCACCTTTCATGTTCCATTGGCAACCTGCAGTTGAGTGGAATGTGACTTGAATAGGCTACTTGGGCCAAATGTGGCACTGTGTAGATGAGGCCAGTTTATTTTTCTTCTCCACTGTGATGTCAGAAGATTTGTCAGAATTCTGTCTCTGCTGTCCTGGCACACTTCATTGACACAGGTTTTCAGAGCCCGATGTTAGCAGTGTGATAACTCACCTTTACCAATTAGCCTAAGTATGACATTTGCTCCAGTTTTTGTGGATGTGACTTTCTCTGACTTTCGAACGTTCAGAGTATGACTAAAACTTAATTGTTTCATTGTGGATTATTCAAATGTGATTTCTGTGTGCCTTCCATTTTCTGTGACCGTTTGCTCTTTTCCATGGTATAATTGTTGATATGGGCTCGGCGAGCTGAAGACTCAAATATAAGATTTCTTGGACTCTCAAGGTCTGGCATTGGTGCTCTTTTATTTAGAGAAAAGTACGGGATGGCATGGGGACAGGACCCATGGGCAGTGAAGAGCTGCTGCTGCTCCCTGGGGACGGGACCCATGAGCAGTCAGAGCTCCTGCTGCATCCCTCAGTTGAGGGTTAGTGATAATTTTATAAGGACTGGGTACATGACTTGTTTTTACTGGAAAAAGAAATGATGATGTTCAATGTCTTTAAATGATTTCAGTGCAGATGGGGTCTGGTTATTGTGCGGTCATATAACTTTAGATACAAATCTGCCCATATATATTACCATGTAGGTTAGTATGCCCTGAGATGCTCTCCATGGGACAGCCCTAATTCATATCAACAAAAAATCCACCGGGTCATATAGATTGGCATGTAGGCCAGGTCACCTTGGGCTTTTCTAGCTGGAGCAGCCTCAATCCACGACATAACCCCCCTCGAACCCATTTGGACCGGAAATATTTGGGGATATGGACGATGTTCACTCTTCTGTAAATACTTCTGGCTGTACAATGTTGTAGAGGTGTCCCTAAATGGGGCCATAGGCACAGGTAGAAGTTCAGTGGACCAGAAGTCTTCACCTGTGGAGTCCAAGGCTAAGTTATACAGAGCCCCTGGAGAGGAGAGAATCATTTGACGAGATGTGCTCCAAGAGGTGAAATATTTTGGCACGCAGAAGACAAACAACGAAACAGACAACAAACTACAAGTAGAAATACAAGCAGTATGTTTAACCCAATGAATAAGGTTTTGAAGTAGTGCAGAAACCTGGTACAGACTGGGAGTGCAACCAAGCGTTTAGAGTTAGGGTTGGTCAGACATGGATTTAATTTGGTGGCTGGGCTAGGAAGCCAGAAATATTTTGACGGTAGTCAAGAATATAGGCAAAACATTCAGTTTTTATAACGGCACAGGTGCCCCCTTGTGGGGCTGTCAAGACATCCAGTGCCATTTGGATTTGGAGGACTGCCTTACACATTTGGGATACTTCTAAATTGAGCAGCGAAATGCTATGTTGTGCGTCATTTAATGCCTTCATACTGAATTTGATTAGGACTTCCATGTGCAAGACAGCATTTTCAATTCCTAATTGGTGAAGGATAATTGAGTAAAGATGGAAATACCAGTGGAAGACACAGCTGGTCCAGTGCTGTTGCAGTTGGGTAGGTTAGCAGGAGGAGATATATTAAATGTAGTTCTACCTTGCATGCAGACAAAGCCTAGGGTGCATCATCCAATCCATCCAGGTGGCAGCCAAGACCATAAATTGGACCCACATCGACACTGAGCACCATTAGGGGCTAACCAAAATGTGCTGGGCCGTCTATCCCAGTCAGTCCCAGACCAGTCAGTATTTTTTTTAAGGCTATGATACGAGAACACAAATAACAGGGAATTTTCCCCATAAGTCGAGTGCTATTAGGCCATGTACCACAGGTGTGATTGGTTTGTTCCCAACAGAGAATGATCTTTTACTGGGTTGACCACTAGTAGGAGTGAACCAAATATAGTCATTCCAAATTTGATGTGGTCCATCCTGTGTCTTGATAAGCTGGGGACTTTAAATTTGGAACATGTTGTTTAGGATCCACCTGTGACAAGGCAAATCTATTTAGTATTCGGGCAGTAGTATTGAAGGAAAATGTTTGATGGTGGCCAGGGAACTCCCAGGTGTCAGAGATAGATGGCCACAAGGAGACATTACGATTAGCAATAGATGAATCTTGCAAAAGAAAACAGCTAGAATCTAATATCCAGGAATACCTACTATAGCTTCTACATAAACATATTTTTTCTCTCTTAAATCACCCTCATTTATACAAAAGATAGCCAAATTAGGATGAACTGGTTTGCAAATAAAGTGTAGCTTCAATACAACTTGCTCCAATTATTTACATAAGAGGAGCAAGAATAGTAATTGCTTATACAGGCTTTTTTAAATCTGCTTTGCTGGACTTTTTTATGAAGAATCTCAGATTCAACTGTGAAGGCCTTGCAAGGCCAGAAAAGCCAAGCCAAGGACTTGCCATCAGATTTGGCCTGCAGTACTTTCAGATTTGAGTGGTGTTCTCTTTGAGATCCCCCAAAATATTCGGAGTTCCTTACACCTGTCAGATAAGCAAGCTTCCTTACTTACTGGGTAAGATTGCCAGAATCTCTGTAAAGAAGGTACCAGGCCCATGTTTCCGAGTGGCTGTATTCCAGAAAGTCCAATCTTTGTTCCTGAAATGCTGTCTTGTCATATCTGAGCCTGTGTCTTTCAAATATGACATTCCAGTCAAAGCCTTGGTAGTATAACCAATGTGTCCTTTTATAAGGAGAACAGATTCTTATGGAACTTATGCAAATATTGCCACTACATAACCATACTCGGTCACAAAGGGTTTCCCAATTCCAGAGGGATAAGGTAGGGAGAAAAAGATAAATGTTTCAGTTTTTCTTATAAAGGCATAATTTCACCAAATGGCTGTAAGTCAAAGTTAGCATAAGAGAAAAGAAAAAATATTTCCTTCATTGTGAGAAAACAAAACAACACATCAAAACTCAACAATATTTCAAACAGATGTCCTAAAAAGTTATAATCATCCTCATCAGTTCACACAGTCCTGTATAATCAACTCTTGAGCTGAATCTTCTGTCAGCAGATCGATGAACTTAGTTTCTGTTAGAATTCTGTAATTTCTTAGTTCAGTTTTACAATCTGAAAGTTTATCAGAAACGTGTAGTTTAGAACCTCTGTGTCAGAATCCTTTCCAGGAATTTCTCAGAAGATGAAAGATATTTGCAAAAGAAAAAAGCATCAGAGTAAAACAACAGCTATCTGCAAATGGACAAAGGACTCCAAACGGCAATTGCCAAAGAAACTTGGCTACTTCTGTGACATATAACCCTTCCAGATAATAATTGGACTTATGACTGATAACCAGGACAGATCAGAATCTTAAGAATGCCATATAATTTTAAGACATCTATATTAATAACATTTACCCATCTAATACCACCTAAGAAAGTCTATCTTCACTTATTTCCCAATGTTTTCCATGTAATTTAATGGACCAAATAAGCCTAATTAGTCTGGTATTTTCCTCCTTATAGGAAGAGAGAGAAAATTTCTTTGAGAAGTCTCAGGGGGCCTCTGAAAATCCTCAGAGTAATTTTTCTTCTGTCTACCAGGTCAAAAGAAAGCCTTCATTCAGGATTTGAATATTTTTGAGGGAGAAACTTGTCAAAACATATCAAAAGTTTTTAAAATGCTTCTTCAAATAGGAAACAACACTCACTGTGAAACAATGCTCAGGTATCTATTCAAAGTGATGAAAGAAAGAGCGAAAAATCTTAAGAGTGACCTCAGTCATTATTTTCACAAAACAGATTTGTCTCTTAGGTAGAATTACTCAAAGGAATAGCTTTTATAACCTCTTTATCAAGAGGAGATCAAAAGTTCAAGAAAAAGTATCCTTTCAGAGAAAACCAAATTTGAATTTCTGCACGTACTTATTTTTAACATTCAAACTCATGCACTTAATTGAACTTACTTTAGTCTACTTGACCAGGCATAAAACTCCTTTCAGAATTTCTCCTTCACAAGCATTCTACAACTTTGTCCCAAAGTCTTTCATTTTCCTTTCTAGTACATCAGGACAAATTTATGTTTCCTAACCTATCAAACAAAAATATTTCCATTCTTTATACCTTTTTTACTGAAAACATCCATTTTAACTTCCTTGAATACACAGCTCTTTTACTTATTAATTTCCAGTAGCTTTAATTCCATAGGTTAATTAGAACATTTAAACCTTAACAGACCTAGTAAACACTAAAAATGTAAACACTTATGAATTGCCTTTATATCAGCATTCTAAACACATCATAAATTTAGAAACGTGGTACTTTACAACAAAACACAAGGCATGCTTCTTAATACACCCAAACGCTTTTAGCCTCTTCACTAAGAAGCCAAAATCAGATAACTTAGCTATGTTTATTAATAATGTTTCAGTGTTTCATCCTATCCAAAAATGACCCAGATATTCAGATTTTTATCATTTAACTTAACTTGGCAAAACTCAAGATTGTTACCAAAAAGAATTTCGAAGCTGTTTTTTTCCCCAAGTATACAGACTGTAAAAGTTATTGTGAGTTTTATGTATTTAAACCATTTTTTTTCCGACAATTATGTTCAGATTACCTACGGAAACCTCCTGAGGCATTTGAAAAAACTGGTCATCGTTTACAGCTATTATTTTGCAGACAAATTTAACAGACAACGTGAACTTATGTGACTAGTAAACCCAGAATGAATGCCTGCATACTATGCAAATACTGACAACTCTGACAAGAAGACGATTTTCAATCAAACCAACAAACTTAAACAAGTTTTCATTTACCATAGGTTAATTCACATCACGTTTAATTTGAAAGGCACTGAGTTAATTTCTACTACATTTAGAATTTAAGTAAGCACTTACTTTAAGCCAACTAAACAGAGATCTTAATTTTGGCCATAGCATCCAGGATAAAAGTATCACACCTATAACATACACATAGACACACATACAGAGAGACTGTACAACCATCGTTTTAAAAACTGCTGTGAGTCAGGAACAATAATATTGAGCTCACAAGTTATGAATCCAAACTTTGTTTTGAGCCTTTTTACTAATACTTATGGAGAAGACCTTTGACATGCTAGACTTTTGGCAAAGGCACACTTATGTTCATTTATCCTTTCCCCTCCTTTTTTGTTTTTCAGTCTTAAGAATGAGTGATGGACTGGACAGTAGTTCCTGGAGAGGGAGGATGATAATCTTTTTCATGATAAAGGAACTAGGTGGAATCTGAACTGCCTCTAGAGCTGTCTTTCCAGTCTTGCAAGGATTTTGTAAGGACAGTTGCTCTTGATTTCCCAGAAACTGGACTGTAACTTGAAGGTCCTTTTAGGTTGATCCACCTGTCCAACTGCACCATAAAGGCACAGAGAAACCTCGCAAATTTTCTCCTAGTTGGAGTTTCTGGGGCATCACCCATACAATTGAAAGTGTTTCTAATTAGTTAGAAGGATTCTGAGTGGTGAGTCTCTGGGGATGCTTATGGCATTCCCCATGGCACTAAAGCCAGTGTCTGACTGACAGTGGACTGGAAAAGGGTGCAGTGCCCACAGAGGCCGGGAACTGGCTGGAGGTCAGGGCTCCCAGTAGCCGGGTTGAGAGTTAAGTCCCTTGCAAAATGTTTTCAAGTTTTTCGATTTTACAGAAGGTCCAGGTTCTGGTCAGGTACAGCCTGAACTTAAGCTCGAATTGGTGACAACAGACTACATGATGAGCAAAACAAAGAAAGGAAAAGAAGACACCAGACCTCACCCTCATGGCCACTCCCAGAGGGTTATCAAGATAAGAGTCACACAACAGTTCCCGTGCTGGGGCACACTACCCTAGCATGACAGTTCACGGAATAAATCACAGGTCTGCTACCGTCATAGCCAACTCAGTAGGTGACTAAAATCCTCAATCAGTCATCTGCCAAAAAAGGGCACCCTACTTGGTGTTGCCGTGGTGATCAGGGTAGAAAGCCAAAGTTGGGGTTCCCAGGCGTGGAGGCCTTCACTCTTCAAAGATTCTTCTGTTTTCCAGTTGCAAAGCTCAAAAGGAGATGAAAATGGCCCGTGTAACTCTAACAAAGATCAAAGAGACACGTCCATTTCCTTGAAAATCCCCTGTGAACATAGGGCAGCATCCCACCTGTAGTTCCTAAAGTGGGGTTCCTATAGCAATGGGTGATGGGGAAGTCCACCAGCATTGCATCCCTTGTATACCTTCCCTCGGAAGCCTGGCAGTAACAGGTGCCTGCTGAGCATCTTTCCTATTCTGCCTGGCAGCAATAGATGCCTGGTGAATTGTCCCTGAGAGAAAAGGAGAAGTTTAAGAGAGAACAGGATCGAGAAAAATAGTGAGGAATTTTCTGCCGCTTTGGGGGACATTCTACCCAATTGCGTGTTGGAGCCATTCTCCGAGAAGGGTTTTCCATACTCAACCAAAGGTTAGACTTTCTTACTTGCCTTGAACTGGAGTCCCAATTGGGACATTCACACAGTTCAGAGCATGGTCAGGTGCCATGGGAGGTAGCCCAATACAGCCTGAGGAAAAGAAACCTTCCACGGGAGTCTTGCAGATTCCCGACCATCCTAATGACTTAAGTGGCCAACCCGTGCCCACGTAAAATTTATATATTAGAGATAGAGTCAGGAAGGAACGGATTAATTCATTCTACATCACCCTTTGGCTTAAGGTACTGATTCTCTTCAAGCCAAATGCCATGATTTGCCCCACAGAGTAGCCATGGGCAGCAAACGTGGATTCATACAGCTATCCAAGAAAGTTCTTGATGGAGAAGTGAATTTAGATCCATCCTCGAAAAGGAAAGAGGCACAAGGAAGGAAAGGGCATTTACCAGAAGTCAAGCTCACAAACCGATGAAGCAAAATCCCTGTACGGGCCACAAGATATGATGCAGGGTTGCCGAACTGAAGAGTCAAAAGAAAGATTTGTTGGACTCTCAAGGTCTGGCAGTGATGCTCTTTTATTTAGAGAACGGTACAGGATAGCACGGGGACAGGACCTATGGGCAGTGAAGAGCTTCAGGCATGGGGACAGGACCCATGGGCACTAAAGAGTTCCTGCATGGGGACAGGACCCATGGGCAGTCACAGCTCCTGCTGCTGCCCTGAGTACAGGGTAAGTGCTAATTTTATAAGCATAGTTACGTGACTTACTTTTGCTGGAAAAAGAAAAGATGATGTAAAATGTCATGAAATGATTCCAGTTCAGTTGGGGTCTGGTTATTGTGTGGTCGGATAACATTAGATACGAATCTGGCCATATAGATAGGCATGTAGGTGAGCATGACCTGGGCTTCTCTCACTGGGGCACCTCTAATTCATACCAAAAAATGATTCACCGCGTCATGTAGTTTGGCATGTAGGCCAGGTAACCTTGGGCTTTTCGAGCTGGGGCAGCCTTAATCCACATCAATTGTCATGGGCTTTCTCAGCTATCTCCCATCGATATGCTTATCAGTCCATTCTCCTTCATTCAAGTTATTAATTTTGTATTTCTTTCATCACCATATGTTCTCCAGCCTGATGTATGAGTGATTTCCTGATTGTTGGGTATTGTCTTTGAATTTCAAACGTTCACTTGAAGGAATCTTTGCTAAGCTAGCCTAGGTCCAACCGAGCACTGAGAACACGTGGTCATGTTTGTTGGTTTGACATTCTGAGATCAGAAACTCCAAATTCAAGGTTGTCCTGGCAACCACCTTATGGACATAATCTTTCTGAGACAAATTAGACAAATCTGATGAATTCCTCTCTCCAGGTAAGATATTTTTATGTCTCTTTTCTGAATTTTGGAAGGCTCGAACTTGAGTCTGGATCCCTGATCGTTCGGGGAGATTATGTCTAGATACTGGTTTACTTTATTTCTGTAGGATTTGTTAGTTGTTTGATTTACATCCTCTGCTCTGGCATGTTTATTTGTCATTAAACAAAAGTGTAATGTTGTAATTTTCAGCCAACTTCCTCATTATGGTGTCAAAACACATAATCAATACTCTTCTATGACAATACATCGGGGGAGAGAATTGCGCTGGGGCCACTGAGCATTCTAGCTTGGATGGCAGCCTTCACTTTGGATGTGAGGTTCCCAGAGGGAAAGAAAAAATCCAAAAAGGCATGCAGATTTGTGCCAAAAAGCTTTTGAGGCTGAAAGACATTAGGGAAAATAAACTTCCAAGGATTGTGAATCTCCTCCAAATGCTTAATGATGATACAGAAAGGTAGACCATTTCAAATAGATTAAGAGGACTACTACGAAGAGAACGTGTTCCGTGCTAAACTCATGAACCAAGGGAAAATGTTACCGTCTATGAGGTTACTACTAATTACCTTCATGAATAATCACAGCAGGCCAGCTTCTTCCCAAGTTCAGGCGAAAAATTTGTCCCAACGTAAAATTCAGGGCCAGCCATGTGTTCTGGTGTGTAAGAGTCCATGTTACTAGTGGGCAGCCTGGGATTCATGGATTCGTATGACACGTACTGATCACATTAGTAACATTAGGAAAGATAGGTTTCATGGTATGGTGCAGACAGAGATCATAAATAAGTGGAAATTGTGAGCATACCTTATAGATATGCACCAGGAAAAAAACGTGAAAATATTGCAATCTATGACACATCTGGTACACTTCCCTAAATACAGAGGGAAGAAAGTGATGTGACCTGCATAGGTGGAATTGTCAGCCTGCATGAGATGACACGATCATTGCACGTCAGAGGATTGCCTGGGCAGCTTCCACTTGGGAGGGACTCCAAGACTTTCACTGGGGAACGTCTAAACACTAGGCCATATCCACAAAATGTAACAGATAAAACCCAGGATAAACTTAAAATAAAGAAACCAGTCTCTAGAGAGAATGTACTACACATTTAAAAGTTCAAGGATAAACTTAGAAACCGACAAGAAATCCAGGAAATGGAAAGGGTGAGTGTCAGACTGGTATGAGATGGCTCTGAAACACTGTGTGCAAGGAAGACGCCGGGACAACTTAGAAGTTTGAGGGTGTTTATGACACCACAGTGAACCTGTCACCCAAGATGCCCTCATCTTTATAGTCTGAGGATTATCCTGGGATACGATACTCAAGTGAGAGATACCCAGAAAAGAATTTAAAAACAGAAACCAAGCACTGAAACTTGAAGAGATAGAATAGACGTTGATTAAATGGGTAAGAAAGAAGTCATCGTGATGAAGCAATAATACAGGGACAAGCACTGAGTGGAGACCATTGTCATCTACTCAAGTATATGGCGAGGCCATGCTGATTCAAGCTTGAAACTTGATTTGAAACCAGAGGCTGGACTTGGGGCTTATCAGACATACAAATTCTCCTGCCTTAATCATAATCCAAAATCAAGAATGGTGTCCTGAGGACATTGTAGAGAAGGATTGATGCCTCCTTTCCTTTGCCTCTAGCATTAATTGAGGAGAAGTCTCACTTTCCATAGCTCTGGCATTACGGAGGCCAACTGGGTACATGCTAATGTGTCACAATACATCTCTTGGAACCCATGAAGGAATGGAACCCCGTCATGCTTCTAGTATGCCTCATTTTTTTGGCAGGGCGCCAGAAGTGCGCTGAGAAACACCCTTTTCCAGATGGCTTCGTTGCTTTGTGAGGGCTGCACTGCCAGGCTAGTGTGTTCACTTTGGCTCCAATGAAATACTCTCCCCCTATCTCTTGGAGTAGACTGATTATTGATAACGTGTATTGACACCATATGTAAGGAGGTTGGCTCAAAATTAGAACATTACCATTATCTTTATAGAAAAATAAACATGCCAGATCTGAGGATGTACATCAAACAACACACCCTATAGAAATAAAGTAAACCAATATCTACACGTAGTCTAAGGGAAGGTTCAACGATCGGTGGTCAAGTTCGAAACTTCCCAAATCCAGGAATGAAACAGAAAAGTACCTTCCCTGAAGCGGATTCATCAGATTCGTCTAATTTGTCTCAGATACATTATGTTCATGAAGGAGGTTGCCATGACTACCTATAGTTTGGAGTTTAAGATCTCAGGAGGTAAGACCAAGCAAGATGACCACGTGTTCTCCAGCTCACTTTGACTTAGGCCAGCATGGCAAAGATTGCAACAAGTGACCAATGTAAATTCAAAGACAACACCCAACAATGAAAACACTCACATGTAGGCCTATAGAACATAGGGTGATTATACAAATAGAAAATTGATACCTTGGGATGAAGGAGAACTGACTGACAAGCATACCATAGGGAGAAATCTGAGAAAGACCATGATGATTATACTATGGAAAGCAAAATGGGCTCAGAAAAGGGAAAGCAAACACAAATCACACCTGAATAATCCACAACGAAAGATGTCAGACTTTAGACAGACTATGCTTGAACTTTTGAAAGTCAGAGAGTGTCACAAACCAAAAAACCGCAGTGAGGTAAAACCTGGGCTACCTGGAAAGGGTGAGAATGAGACTGCTCCAAATGTGCTCAGAAACACTGTGTCCATGAAGATTGCCGGGACAGCAGAGACACAATTTTGACAAATTGTTTGACTTCACAGTTGACCAAAAATGCAAACTGGCTACGTCTACTCAGTGCCAGACTTGGGCTGAAGTAGCATATTTAAGTCACATTATACTGAACTGCAGGCTGCCAAGGGAATATGAAAGGGGCCGGCCAGTGGAGAATTGGGGAAGTCTGTGCATTCTGGGTCGGAAGCCTGGAGTTGACAGGGTGGAATACTGGGGGTAAACCTCTTCACCGCTGGCCAAACCATTCTGTGGCAGGCATGGGAAGGAGTGTAGAGGCAGATGAGAAGTGACGATAGACAGGGCCACTCTTCCTTAGCAAATACAGGAGCACTGTCATCAGATGTGAGAGCAGCGATAAACTTCTGTCAAAAGGAAGCAAATTAAAAGTTGCAAAGAATAGGAAAATTGAACCTCAAAAAAAAAAATGCCAGTGAGAAGATTTAGATACCTAGGAACAACCTCGCCCCAACAGGTGAAAGCTCGGTAAATCGAAAACTAGCAAACCTTGTGGAAAGAAATGGGAGAAGACACAAGGAAGCGGAAGGATATTCCATGCTCTTGAAATGGAAGAATTAACACACTGGAAACCTGCACTACGGATAAAGCAATCTCTAGATTACATGAAGTCCCAGGCAAAGTTGCAGCAATATTTCTCACAGAGATAGAAGCGAGCATCCTAAAGTTTACATCCAGCAACAAAAGACCACGGATGGCCAAAGGAATAATGAGGAAAACGAACAAAGCTCAATGTATCACACTTTCTGATTTCAACATATAGGATGAAGAAATAGGATTGGAAATGGCGCAGGCTGGGATGAAAACAGACACGCAGAACCATGGAACACAATCGAGAGCCCAGAGGTATACGCACACATACATGGACAGCCCATTTTCGACCATGGAACCAAGAGGAGACAGTGGAGAAAGGAAAGTCTCTACAATAAACAGTGCTGGGACGACTACAGGGCCTCATGTAAGACAAGGAGAGTAGAACACGATGTTACACCAGGCACAAACACCAACACAAAATGGATTAAAGTTTTGAATGTAAGACTGCAAACCACGAGACTTCTGTAAGGAAACCTAGGCAGCATGCTATTTGACATCTGTCTTAGCCTCCTATTAGTAAGATGCATGTCTGCTTGGGCAAGGGCAATAACAGAAACAGGAAACAAATGTGGCTACATCAAATGCAAAAGCTTCTGCCCAGCCAAGGAAACCATCGACTCAATGCAAAGACAGTACAACCACTGGGAGAGGATGTTTGAAAACCACACATCGGTGAATGGGTGAATAGCCAAAAGATGCAGTGAACTCACATGCGTCCACAAGAGAAAAAAAAATAAGCCCATTAAAACCAGGGCAGTAGGTGGAAACAGAGATTTCACCCAAGAAGTATAGAGATGGCCAACAGGTGCATGAAAACATGTTAATCATCATTAAGACTCAGGGCAATTGAAATCCAAATGGCAGTGAGATAGCAGCTCACTGTGGTCTGAATGACTATAGGTAAAAAGTCAGGAAACAAGTGTCAGAGAGGAGCTGCAGAGATGGGAAGACTCGTACAGTGCTGCTGTGAGTGTAAGCTGGTGCAGCCACGACGCAAATCAGTGTGGAATTGCCTCAGACATGTCAGAATCCATCTACCATATGATCCAGCTATTATTCAGTGGCGCGTTTATCCAAAGAACTTGGAAAAAGTCGTGCACTGATATATGTGCGTCCCTGTGTTCACCCTGGCCTTACTCCCGTTATCCAAGACTTGGAAGCCGCCCTGATGCCCATCAAGGCAGAAGGAAGAATAGATAGGGAAGATTGGAGAAGGAAGCTGGGCTTTATGAACACAATGGCATATCTCTGAGCCATAACAAAAGAGAGAATCCAGCCATTAGTGACCAGAAGGATGGCTCTTGAGGGTTTCATTGGAAGTGAAACAGCTTGCAGGGAGAAACTCAAATACCGTAGGAGCTCACTTACAAGGAGAAGAAGCAAACAAGGACCAACAAACTGGAAAGCTTTGCGGAAAGAAATTAAAGAAGACACAAGGAAACGGAAGTCTATTGCCCATCAAGTGACGAATGGAGAAGGAAGACGATCTATAGCCACACAATGGCCAATCTTCGGACTGTATAGATGTGGCCATCTTGGGTGACATGTTCATAAACACCCTCAGAATTCTAAGTTGTCCTGACATCCTCTATGCACACAGTGTTTCAGAGCCATGGCATACCAGTCTGACCACTCCCCATTTCCAGGTAGGATAGTTTTCCTTTCTCTGGATTTCTTGTCGGTTTCTAACTTTCTCCTCGAACTTTGAAAGGTCTACTACATTCCCTCTACACACCAGTCTTTTTCCGTTAAGATTATCAAAGATTTTATCTATCTTTTGTGGATATGGTGAAATGGGTGGACTTTCCCCAGAGAAAGTCATGGACTCCCTCCCAAGTTGAAGTTGCCCAGGCAATCCCCTGATGCACACTTATCGTGTCATCTCCTAGCAGTCTGACAATTCCACCAGGCAAGTCACATGTTTCCTTCCTTCATCATTTGGGGAAGTGTAGCTGATGCGTTCATAGATTGTAATATTCACATGGTTTTTTTCTGGTGCGTATTGCTCAGTTTCCCTCACCATTTCTACTTCTTTGTGATCTCTGTGCCCACCAGACCGTGAAATCTGGATTTCCTAATGCTAGTAATCTGATCCACAACCGTGGTGCTATCGTGTGAAGCTCAGGCCGCCCAAGCGGAACGTGGGCACTTACCTGCTACATCACATGTCCGCCAATGAATTGGACTTCTGGACCAACCTTTGGCCTGAACTTGGGAGGATGTTGGCCTGCTTCGATCATTCGTGAAGGGAATCAGTAGTAACATGAATGACCATAACATTTACCTTTGGTTGATGAGTTTAGCACCGAACATATTCTCTTGCTAGTATTCCGCTTCATCACTTTGCTAAGGTCTACCTTTCTGTAGCATCATTAAGCATTTGGAGGTGCTTACCAATCCGTGGAAGTTCATCCTCTCTAATCTCTTTCAGCCTCCAAAGCTTAGGCCGTAAATCTGCACCGTTTTTTGGAGTTTTGATTTTATGTGAATTGATTGCCGTAACCCAGCATTATAACATCCTATAGCTTTTCACATCTACATTCTCATAGATTTAGACTTCTGTGTAGGTTACATCATCTTCACCACTGTAAGCCTAATTACAGGCCCTCACCACACACTTGTGCCTAATCAATTCTTTCTCCCTTAGACCCCCGCATCCATTTCCCTTTGGGAACTACCAATCTCATGTCACGTCCTACCTTTTTGTTGCTCCGCTTTTCCTCTTCTCCTTGTACGTGAGATCCTGTGGTATTCAACCTTATCCCTGGGGCTTGTCTCAGTTCCCCTAAGACTCTCAGGAGAGATTCTGGTGGTCACAAATGGCTGGACTGCATCCATTCCTACAGCTGAGAGCTATACCATCGTGTGGCTAAAGCCGATGTAGCCTCTCCATTCATCTCTTGATGGTCACCACGGACGCTTCCAAGTCTTGGATATCGGGAGTAAGGCTGTGGTGAACACAGCAGTGCATCGATCTCTGTGCATTAGTGTTTCCATGATGTTTGGATATATACGCCTCAGAGGAATAGATGGATCATATGTTAGGTGGATTCTAAAATTTCTGAGGCAATTCCACACCACTTTGCGTAGTGGCTGCACCGGTTCACATTCCTCCAGCAGTGCAGGAGTCTTCCTTTCTCTCCACCTCCTCTCTGAAACTTATTCTTTCCCGTCTTCATCCTTATAGCCATTCTGATTGCCGTGTGCTGCTATCTCATTGCCGTTCAGATTTGCATTGACCAGAGACTTAATGATGATGAACATATTTTCATACAGCCTGTTGGCTATCTTCCTATCTTCCTGGGAGAAATGTCTGTTTCCATCTTTTGCCCAGGTTCTATTGGGCTCGTTGTTTTTATTACTCTGAAGATGTATGAGTTCATTGGATCTTTTGGCTACTCACCCCTTCTCCGATGTGTGGTTTGCAAACAGCCTGTCACAGTTGTTGTGCTGTCTTTGCATTGAGTCGGTGGAGTCGTTGGCTGGGCAGAAGCTCCTGCATTGGGTGGAGTCCCGTTTGTTTCTTGTTTGCTTTCTTGCCGTTGCCCACTGACACATGCTTCTTCCAAATAGGCAGCCAAGACAGATGGCAAAGAGCAAGATGCCTGGGTTGTCTCCTAGAAGTTGCACGGTTTCAAGTATTCCATTCAAGGCTTTAATCCATTTCGAGGTCGTGTGTATGTCTGGTGTAACATCATGGTCTACTCTCATTGTGTTGCCTGTTGGTGTGCAGTCTTCTCAGCACCGTTTCTTGTGGAGACTCTCCTTTCTCCACTTTCTCCTCTAGGCTCACTGTTCGAAAATGCGCTGTCAGTAGATGTGTGAGTTGACCTCCAGGCTCTCGTTCTGTTGCATGTGTCTGTGTGCCTATTTTGGGGCCCAGGCTGTGCTGTTTCCGTACCTAGGGCTTCGTCCTATATGTTGAAATCAGAAAGTATGATACTTGCTGCTTTGTTGGTTTTCCTGAGGATTCCTCTGGCTATTCTGTGTCCTTTGTTGCTGGATAGAAACTTTAGGATTCTGTCTTGTATTTCTGTGGGAATGATTGTTGCAACTTTGACCTGGACTGCATGCAATCCAGACACTGCTTTATGCGGTATGGACGTTTGAAGTGTGTTCGTTCTTCCATTGGAAGAGCACGAAATAGCCTTCCGTTTCCTTGTGTCTTCTGTAATATCTTCGCCCAAACCTTTGCAAGTTTTCTGTTTCCATATCTTTCTGCTGTTTGGCCACGTTTATTCCTAGATATCTTTTTCTTCCTACTGGCATGCTTTCTTTTTTGAGGTTCAGTTTTTCTATTCTTTGCAACTTTCAATTGGTTTTGTTTTGACAGAAGTTTATGGTTGTGCTCACATCTGCTGGCCATGCTGCTGCATTTCCTGAGGAAGAATGGCGATGTCTATCGTTGCTTCCCATCTCCCTCTACACTACCTCAGACGCCTTCCCCAGAATGGCTGGACGAGTGGTGAGGCAGCTCACCCCCAGGATTCCACTTCACTGACCCTGGGCTGCTGAACCAGAATGTGCGGACTTCACCACGGCCCCACTGGCTGGCCCTTTTCATGTTCCATTGCCAACCTGCAGTTGAGTGGATTGTGACTTGAATATGCTACTTGAGCCCAACTCTGGCCCTGTGTAGAAGAGGCCAGCTTGCTTTTCTGGCCCACTGTGATGTTGGGTGATTTGTCAGAATCGTGTCTCTGCTGTCCGGTCTAGCCTCGTGGACACAGGGTTTCAGAGCCCGTGGGGAGCAGTCTCATAACTCACCCTTCTCATTTAGGCCAGGTTTGACCTTTGCTGCTGTTTTTGGCATTGTGAATTTCCCTGACTTTCAAATGTTCAAACAGAGTGTGTCTAATGACTGACGTCTTTCACTGTGGATTAGTCAGCTTTGATGTCTGTTGGCCTCCATATTCCGGGATCCTTTTTTCTTTTCTATAGTTTAATTGTTATGGTCTTGTTGAGATATCTCCGTTCGATTTGCTTATCAGTGCGTTCTCCTTCTTTCCAAGTTAGGAGTTTTGTATGTCTTTAATTACCATAGGTTCTGTAGCCCGACGTGTGAGTCATTTCGTGATTGTTGGGTGTGGTCTTGGAATTTCAATTGGTCACTTGTAGGAATCTTTGCTATCCCGGCCCAGGTGACACTTAGCCCTGAGAACACATGGTCGCCTTGGTAGGTTTGAGATTCTCAGATCAGAAACTCCAAATTCAAGGTTGTCTGGGCAACCAACTTCACAGACATTATGTTTTTGAGAGAAATTAGAGAAATCTGATGAATTCCTCCCTCCAGGTAAGTGATTTGTCTGTCTCTTTTCTGGATTTGGGAAGTTTCAAACTTGACCCCTGATCATTGAATGCTCCAACAGATTACGTCTGGATACTGGGCTTACTTTATTTCTACATGGTTTCCTATTGGTTTGATTTTCATTCTGAACTTTGGCAGGTGTATTTTTATTTAAATGTAATGGCAATGTGCTAATTTTCAGCAAACCTCCTTCCCTATGTTGTCAGAACAAGGAATCAATACTGTTTCCATGGCAAGAGGTGGGGGAGAGAATTTCATTGGAGCCCGACTGAGCACTGTAGCCTGGGAGGGCAGCCTTCACACAGGAATGAAGCCCTCTCGAAAAGGGTGCTTTTAAGCACACTTCTAGAGCCCTCCAAACCAAAGGACACACCCCAAGCATGACAATCATCCATTCCTTTAAGTCTTCACAGAGATGTCTTGGGACACATTAGCATGTACCCAGTGGGACCCCGTGACGCCAGAGCTATGCAAAGGGAGACCTCTCTTCAAAGAATGCTAGGGGCCTAGCAAAGAAGGCCTCAATTGTTCTCTTCAATGTCCTCAAGAGATCATTCTTGACTTAGGATTATGAGTAAGGCAGAAGGACAACGTAGTTCTGATAAGCCCCAAGTCCAGCCTTTTGTTTCAAATCAAGTTGCAAGCTTCAATCAGCACGGCCACCACATCTACTTGAGTAGATAACAATGTTCTCCTCTCAGTGCTTGCCCCTCTAGTATCCCTTCTTCCCAATGATTCCTTTCTTATCCCTTGAATCAGTGCCTCTTTGATCTCTTCAAGTTTCTGTGTGCGGTTTCTGTTTGGCAAAGCTGTTTCTGGATATCTCTCACGTGGGTATCCTAGCCATGGCAATCCTCGGACTCTAAACTTGCTGCCATCTTGGGTGACACGTTCACCGTGACGTCAGAAACACTCTCAGAATTCTAAGTTGTCCTGAAAACCTCCATGCACACAGTGTTTCAGAGTCATCTCATATCAGTCTGACGACTCCATCTTTCCAGGTAGGATAGTTTTCCTTGTTCTGGATTTCTTGTCAGTTTCTAACTTTCTCGTGAAACTTGAAAGGTATACTACGTTCCTTCTACCCACCAGTTTCTTTCCTTTAAGATTATCCCTTGTTTTATATCTTATCCATTGTGTATATGCCCAATTAGGTGGACTTTCCTCAGAAAAGTCCTGGAGGCCCTCCCAATTGGAAGTTGCCCAGGCAATCCCCTGATGCACAATGATCGTATGATCTCCTAGCAGTCTAAAAATTCCACTTGGCAGGTCACATGTTTTCCTTCTTTCATCATTTGGGGAAGTGTTCCTGATGCATTCATAGATTGTCATATACTCATGGTTCTTTTTCTGGTGCATATTGTTAAGGTCTCGTGACAATTTCTCCTTCTTTATGATCTCTGTGCCCACCATACCTTGAAATCTATATTTCCTAATGCTAGTAATATGATCCGCACCCCTGATGCTAGCTGGTGAAGCCCGGGCCGCCCAAGTGGAATGTAGGAACCTACCTGCTACATCACAGGGCTGGCCCTGAATTGCACTTTTGGACCAACCTTTGACCTGACCTGTGAAGATGTTGGCCTGCTTCAATCATTCGTGAAGGAATCAGTAGTAACATCATGAACGGTAACGTTTTCTGTTGGTTCATGAGTTTAGCACAGAACATGTTCTCTCGGTAGTATTCCTCTTCATCTCTTTGCAAAGGTCTACCTTTCTGTAGCATCATTGAGCATGTTGAGGTGATTACCAATACTTGGAAGTTCATCTTCTCTAACCTCTTTCTGTCTCCAAAGCTTCCGGTTGTAAATCTGCATCTCTTTTGGGAGTTCTGGTTTTATGTGAATTGATTGCCGTAACCCAACATTATAATGACCTATAGCTTTCAGATCTACATCCACATAGATTTAGACTTCAGAGTAGGTTACATCATCTTCACCAATGTAAGACTAATTACTGTCCCTAATCACACACCTGTGCCTAATCAACACTTTCTCTCTCCGGCCACTGCCCCACTTTCCCTCTGGGAAATGCCAATCCATTGTCATGTGATACCTGTTTGTTGGTCCGTTCTTGCTCTTCTCCTTGTGCATGAGATCCTGTTGTATTTGACCATACCCCTGGGGCTTCTTTCAGTTCCCCCCAATACCCTCAGGAGCCATTCTGGTGGTCACAAATGGCTGGCCTGAATCCGTCCCTATAGCTGAGTGCTATGCCTTTGTGTGGCTATAGCCCATCTTCCTTCTCCATTCATCCCTTGATGGGCACCAAGCAGGCTTCCAAGTCTTGGATATCAGGAATAAGGCCAGGGTAAATACAGGTGTGCACCGATCTCTGTGCAGGAGTGTTGCCACGTTCTTTGGATAAACACACCACAGATGAATTGATGGATCATATGGTCGATGTATTCTGAAATGTCTAAGGCAACTCCTCACAGTTTTGTGTCGTGGCTGCACCTGTTTCCACTCCCTCCAGCAGTGCAGGAGGCTTCTCTTCTCGCCACCTCCTCTCTGAAACTTATTTCCTGTCTTCATCCTTATAGCCATTCTGACTGCCGTGAGCTGCTATCTCATTGCCTTTCAGATTTGCACTGACCAGAGACTTAATGATGATGAACATGTTTTCATTCAGCGTGTTGGCCATCTTTCTATCTTCCTGGGAGAAATCTCTGTTTCCAGCTTTTGCCCAGATTTTAATGGGGCTTGTTTTTTTTTTCTTGTGGAGCCGTATGAGTTTATTGGATCTTTTGGCTATTCACCCCTTCACCAATGTGTGGTTTGCAAACATCCTCTCCCAGTTGTGCTGTCTTTGCATTGCATCAATGATTTCCTTGGCTATGGAAAAGCTTTTGTGTTTGATGTAGTCCCATTTGTTTCTTGTTTCCTTTATTGCCCTTTCCCAGACAGACATGCTTCTTCCACATATGAGGCTAAGACAAATGACAAAGAGCACCCTACCTACGTTTTCTTCCAGAAGTCTCATGGCTTCCAGTGTTACATTCTAGACTTTAATCCATTTTGAGTTGGTGTTTGTGCCTGGTGTAACACCGTGGTCTACTCTCCTTGTCTTACATGAGACTGTGCACTCTTCCCAACACCAATCATTGTAGAGACTTTCCTTTCTCCACTGTCTCCTCTTGGCTCCGTGGTCGAAAATGGGGTGTCCATATATTTGTCCCTATACCTCTGGCCTCTTGATTCTGTTCCATGGTTCTGTTTCTCTGTTTTGCATCCCAGCCTGCGCTGCTTCCATTTCAATTTCTTCGTCCTATATGTTGAAGTCAGACAGTGTGATACATTGAGCTTTGTTATTTTTCCTCAGGACTCTTTTGGCTATTCGGGGTCTTTTGTTGCTGGATGTAAACTTTAGGATGCTCGCTTCTATCTCTGTGAGAAATATTGCTGCAACTTTGACTGGGACTGCATGGAATCAAGAGATTTCTCTATGTGGTGTGGACATTTCAAGTGTGTTAATTCTTCCATTTCAAGAGCACGGAATATCCTTCCGCTTACTTGTGTCTTCTCCCATTTCTTTCTGCAAATGTTTGCTAGTTTTCTATTTACAGAGCTTTCACCTGTTGGGGTGAGGTTATTCCTAGGTATCTTATTCTTCTTAC